>NC_081437.1:16830386-16936906 GCF_949786415.1 Peromyscus eremicus | reverse complement strand
AAAAATTCAGAGAACGATTAATAGGTCATGAGAAGCCCAGTTCCAACAGACATATCTTCAACACAACTCCTACCCCTGAGTCTCAGTGAACCTCATGAAAGGGGGAGAGGACAGAACGATTGCAAGAGACAGGAAGTTTGCTGAGAAATCCTGTCTGCTAAGAATGACAGGGAAGCTGCCCCCATGACTAAGAAACAATATGGTTGCATAAACAAGACTGGGACAATGACAACATCAGTAGATATGCTAATGTGGCAGAGGGATTTCTCATAGCACCCAGACACTAGACAAAGAACTAGAAGCAGACAAAGACTGTTGAGAGAGTGAGAATTAGTCTTCCCCAAGAAAGGACTCCATAATTAGCTAAGCTATACCCAGAGGTCAGCCATGAAATCATGTACATAAAAGCAATGCTAAATGGACGTAAGAGCATATATATATATATATATATATATATATATATATATATATATATATATATGTGTGTGTGTGTGTGTGTGTGTGTGTGTGTGTGTGTTTTGTGTGTGTGTGTGTGTCTGTGTAGTGTGTGTGTGTAAGAATCATAAAGAAAAAGAGGCCATGAATTTGAAAGGGTGGAAGAAGGGACATGAGAGGGCTTGGAGGGAAAGGACATGGAGAAAAATAGAAGGCAAAAGGTGAAAAAAGAAATTATATAATCATGTTTTGATTAAAGTAAAATATATGAATGTTTAATCTTCCTAGGACCCCATATAGGTAAATGTATACCTTTCCTACAGCTTAGAGTGTGCAAAAGGATCTTCAAGCAAGTACTATCTTTGTATTTTTTGCAGAAACCCAAGTCAACAGGCTGTCCTAATGTTTCCCCGTGCTCCTTCTGAATCTGTTGTGTCTTTCCTATGAGGCTCTACATACCATGCAGTGTATTTATCTCTGGAATATGTACATATAAGCACATTTTTATTTTCATCATCCCCCGAGGGGCAATAAGGATTCCGTAAGTGCCCATATGTTGAATGCTGAATGTGAAAGATTGCTGGCAAATATATATATATATATATATATATATATATATATATATATATATGATCCAAACATCTAAGCTCATGAAACCGGAAATTGTAAGAAAAGCTAGACACATTTGGTTGTGATGATTGCTAGACTTTCAATTTGAAAAGATGGATAGGGAGAATTTGAACAAACCTGAATCTGAAGAAAGCAGTCTGGACTGGAGATATAAATTCAGCCACAGCCGGATTCTACATATATTTGTTGATCAGCATATAGAGGCAGGTTAGTTCTGTATTAAGTTACCTGATATTGGACAACAAAAAAAAAACAACATAGCTGTGTGTCAAGATAGTGATGCTGATTTGACATTTTCAGATGCCAGCACGGAGCTTGTTTTAACAAAGTACAGTGCTCATTCTGTCTGGACTATAATAAAAAAGGGAATCTTTGACATCTCTGATTCTTCCCTTATGATATGTTTTGAAAGACAGGGTTAATGAGTAGAATCATTCTTGAAGCTGACAGCCAATATGATTTCTACAAAAGAAATATCAATTTATATTCTTACATTTGTCAAGTGTTATTTTCACCTTGAACAAAACTGGTTTCATGTTTTACTTTTTTTTCATTTATTACTTAGCCCTAAGTCACCACAGGATGTTTTTGTTTTGTTTTTTCCTCACACTGGTTTTATAGACTTTCCATTTCCTGAATCAAGAAAATCTTCAGCCTTTCTCTAAGTTGAGGTTTCTCTCCTGTTTCCTATGTACTCCCAGGAAGGAAAACCAAAATCCATGGTTATATTATATAACAAGAATAAGAATCATGATGATGATTACAGTGCTGAAGGTAACATATTTAATATCACAATAAGCCTTTTTTGTTGTAATTTCTATAATGCAGAATGTTGTGATACCATTTTCAAACTTTGGTTTCTAACATATATGAACTATTAAGCCCATCTGTTATTTTTAGACTTATGATTGTTAGTAAGTTTTAAAGAGAAACAGAATAAAACTAAAGTTCTTACGCAGAAGTTCTATTTTTTACTTAACAATTTTGTTATTCATTTTACATACCAACCACAGATCCCCCTCTCATCCCTCCTCCTGCTCTTCTGCCAGCCTTCCCCCCTACCCACTCTGCATCCCCTCTTCCAAAATGGTAAGGCCTCCCATGGGGAGTCAGCAAAACCTGATACATTCAATTGAGGCAGGACTGAGCCCCTCCCCCCTGCATCAAGACTGAGCAAGGAGTAATGGGCTCCAGAAATCCAGCTCCTGCACCAGGGATAGATCCTGATCGCACTGCTAGGGCCCCTTCAAACAGACCAAGCTACACAACTGTCTCTTGTATGCAGAGAGCCTAGTCTAGTCCCATGCATGTTCCACAGCTATCAGTCTAAAGTTTGTGAGTTCCTATTTTTAAACGGAAAAAAATGGATTTAAATATTTAAAAATATTTACTTTTAAATGAATAGTCCTTTGGTACATTGTCTCATGTACCCTAAGCTAGTCTGGAACTCACTACATAGCCAAGGTTGGCCTTGAGCTCCTGTTCTTCCTGCCTTCACCTCCTAAATGCTGGGATACAGGTATGAAGCACCACACCTGAACTATGAGATATTGTGAATGCTAGAAGCCAGGGCTTTGTACATGCTAGGCCAGCACTCTGTGGACTAGACTCCATCTTCATCCTCTTTTCCAGTAATCTTAAGAGACTGACACAATGTTTACGAAATCATGAGTGCTCCTTTGCTAGAAGGAAACTTTCAAGTAGATATTAGAGGCCAAAGGACTCAGTAAAACCAAATACTTTGAAATAGTCTTAGAAGAGGTCATTGGTCTTGGTGATATTTGAAGTCCTTGTAAGCCTGTGATGGCGTCTGGTGGGCTAGGCATATTCTGGCTGTGTTGCTGGAAATTGTGGGTGTTTAATATTCATATACTTCAATGTAAAAAGCCAAAGTTAAAAAACCTGTATCACTACCTAATATTCAGTTGTAGGAAAAGAAATAATGTTACTTATCTATTCCTTATTGGATGACTACTTTCCTTGAAATGAAATTGTGGGAACTTGAGATTAACTTTGAGTAATGCAGCTCCTCCTTCTAAATGGCAGTCTGGTTTCTGCAATCTTTTCCCCGTCTCCTGTGGAGAGCTCTTTACTTCCTGTAGGGGACCTCCAACTGAGATGGGTAATGTTTTACTCATCCCGACAGGAGGTTCCCTATGGGAGCTCAGAATCACCCATTTGTACAGTGCGAACGTAATACTAATGAATATGAAGTAGTTGATTTTGTTCTTCATTTATGTGAGTACATTATACATCGGGTTTATCACAACTGAGAAACACCTTCATCTTAAATAACATCTGGAAAATTAAGACAAATGTAATCAAATGGAGATCTTGTGTGGTTTGGATGGGAAGAAATTTAAAAAATTTTTCACCTTGTTAATAAGATCCAATTCACTCTCAGTTTCCTACATCTATACTATATTGATAAATGTGAAGAATTAACGCTGAGTTCTTATGTTGTATATAAAGACTTTAGTTCAAAAAATAGCTGTGTCGTTGCTCCTGTCTCTGCCAGGTTGGATAATTTTAGTTTTATTATTATGAGTGCAAATAATAAAATATAACCAGATTGTCTCATCATTTTCTTAAGTATGAGGACTGAACATTTACTGACCACCTATACATTAAGGCTTATGTTCATTGAATATATTATGTTATGTTCTCCCAGGAAGAGCATAGGATAAATATGTATCAGTCTTATGCATGGGAGAAATTTAAGCACACACATGCACACAAAAGTAGGTGGCTTAATAATGTACCATTATTGAAGTCAGTAACAAAAATCAGGATCATCATGGAAATTGGTAGAGAACACAGGTATTTTAAGAACTACTGAAAATGGATTTTGCAGAAGAAGAGAAAGAGAGAGAGGAGAGAGAGAGAGAGATTTGGGAGAAGTGTGTGCTCATCTACAGTTATAGCATTAGTAGGGCTTTATCCTCAAAGAGAAAGGAAATGCTCAATGGATGACAAATGTCTAAGAGGAAACACCTTTCCAGCTAAACTACTAAAAAGTAGATAGATAAATCTATCTGAAACGTGGCAAGTGCTTGGATGTCGCTTAAAGAATGAAGAAAATGACCAGATACTGAAGGGCAGTAGATAGTCAGGATGAGTAGATGTCAGAAGATGTGGACAGGGAAGAGGCCCCTCTTGCCAAACTGACTCTCCGAAGTTCTTTGCTAAAACTGATGTCACAAGAAAGTGACATAGAGTGACATAACGACCCTAGGAGAAGAGTAAGAAGCCTCAAGAGTTTAGTCAAACCATCTTCGCTAACAGACTCTAGGGATGTTCTGTACCACCATGGTGCTTCTTTTACAAATGCAGCATGAGCATAAGCTTCAACAGTGATTGTGCTGTTTTCCTCCAGGATGTCAGAGTGCTGTGTATGTGTCCTCTCATCCTGTAGTATGGGAGATTTATCTTCCAGATATATCTTACATATTAGTCGTGTCTTCCCAACCTTGCTCTCATTCCTTATTAATTTCCACAGTTACACGGTCCTTACAACTGTTTCAGGATTCATGTTAATTACAAGAATTGTGTTAACAAACGTTATCAGTGTCACTTAGTAGGTGCTCAATAAATATGGTCTCTGACGTTTGTTATGTTTCAATAATTGTAACATTAATAACATAATGTTTATAATAGGCCACCATTTCTCCTTAGTAGGAGAAATAGAATGGTGTTCCCATCTTAAGACAACATGCTTCATGAATACTTTCTTTTAAGCGCATTTAATCTTAAAAATATAAAAGATATATTTTGACACTAACTTTCAACAAGAGAAAATACTTGTGTTTTGCATGAGGTATCTTGAGGAGAAAGAATAGAGAATGCAGCAATAATTAGCCAAAGAGAGAAGCTCCCAATACTGACAGCAGCATACTTTTTACTTCTATATTTGAGAAACATTGCCCTTTTTTTGTGATACAGATGACCTTGTAAGGTCAAAAGCCTAGAACGAAAGGTCAGAATTAAACTTCATCATAAGTAATAGAAAATAGTTCCTCTTAGTAAAAGAACCATGCTCTTTAAATATTTCTAAATACAATTTCTAAAAAATTTAAAAGAGAGAACATTCATCCTCACGGGTCAGTAAATCTTGACCCTGTTGCCACGTATTAGGGCAAAACAATTCTCACTATTTCTATTTAAAATTTAAAATCAGTATCTATTGTTCATTCCACTCCATCCTGCATGCCTTTGCCATTTTCATAGTAGCATCTAAAATTACATAATCTCCTGTAAATTACGCATTCGCATGTCAGACACAGTTCATGACAGGTGCCCCTGTAGGCAGCATAGGTGAAGTACACCTGGCAAATAGCCCAGGCTAAGAGTTCTTTATGCTTGCTTGTCACCACAACCCTGGCCTCATATTGCGGTGATATTATCTTGAGGCACAGAGGGCATAACCCAATACTCAAGCTAAGGGGTTTCGATTTCTTCTTCTCTTTTTCCTTCCTGTAGGACCAGTAAGTATGGTGTTTTACAACAGTGTCCCAAGTAGCTATTGTAGTGCCTATGTACAGACGTTGCTCCAAAGAGTTGATGGAAAATATCTTGTCCATATTCATAAAATATCTAGAAAATTTTATTTGCCTTTCTGTAAGGATGATAAAAGTAAATACACATCGAATGACTGCCCTATATTGAGATTTCTGTGTGCTTTTTAAAATGTTATTGAAAATAGATTCTTCTCTCATATGATACATCCTGACCACAATTTCCCATCCCTTCACTCCTCCCAGCTCACCCCGCTCCCTTCTCCACCAGAGCCACTCCCCCTCCCTTTCCTCTTCAGAAAAGTACAGGCCTCCAGGAGATGACAGCCAAACAGGACAAAATAAGGTACAATAAGTCAAGGCAAAAGCCCTCATATCCAGGCTGGACAAGGCAACCCAATAGGAGGAAAAAAGATCCAAGAGCAGGCAAAAGAGGCAGAGACACACCCACTTCCACAGTTAGGAGTCCCACAAAAACACCAAGCTAACAGCCATAACATAGATGCAGAGGATATGGTGCAGACCCCTCCAGGCCCCATGCTTGCTGTTTCAGTCTCTGTGAGCCCTGCTTAGTTGATTCTGTGGGCCATGTTCCCCTGATGTCCTTCATCCCCTCTGACACCTACAGTCTTTCCTCTTGGTCTTTGACCAGGTTTCATTGTCTCTGAGGGGAGGGCCCCAACTGAGACCTCCAATTTAGGCTTTCTCCACATAATATCTGGCTGTGGGTCTCTGCACCCGATCTCGTCACAGCTAGAGGAAGCCTCTGTGATGCTGACTGGGCAAAGCACCGATCTGTGAGTATAGCAGAATATCATTGGGAATCATTTTTGTTGATTCTTTTTTTTTTTTTTTTATTGGTCAGTCATGTTTGGTTCTACCCTAGGTCTGTGGGCTATCCAGTTTCAGGTTTCCGGCCATCCAGGCAATGTAGGGCATGGGCTCCCTCTTGTGGTGTGGGCCTCAAGTTAAACCAAACAGCAGTGGGCCACTCAGGCAAGTTCAGAGCCACCATTGCCCCAGTACATCTTGCAAGCAGGACAGATTGTAGGTTGAGGATTTGGTGGATGGGTTTGTGTCTGACAGCCACTGTGTAAGTCAATATGGTAAAACCTCAGAAAGTTGGGAACTGATCTACCTCAAAACCCAGTTATACAGCTCTTGGGCATATACCCGCAGGATACTCAATATTACTACTACTACAAGGACACTATGGTTCATTGTGGTTTTATACATAATAGGCAGAAACTGGAAACAACCTAAATGTCTCTCAACTGAAGAATAGATAAAGAAAATGTGGTACATTTAGACAATGGAATATTACACAGCTGTTAAAAAACAAAACAACAACAAAATGATATCATGACATTTGAAGGCAAATGGATGCAACTAAAAAAAAAAAAAAATCATCCTGAGTGAGGTAACCCAGAGCCAGAAAGACAAACATGGTATGTACTCACTTAGAAGTTAGATAGTAGTTGTTAAGTAAATGATAATCAAGCTACATTCCACAGACCCAGAGAGGTAGGTAATGAGGAAGGCTCTAGGGGCATGCATGGACCTCTCCGGGAGGGGAACAGAATAAATTTTGGAGGTGAGCTGGGGGTGGGTCTGTATGAGAGTGGGAAGGAATCAAGGAATGGAGGGTGATAATGCATGGAGAGACAGCTGGAACTGGGAAATATTGGGAGGGGTGTGGAAACTTTGTGCAGTGGGAACTTCCTGGAATCTATGAGGGTGACTCTAATGATGACTCCTAGTAATGTAGGATGTAGTGTTTAAACTGGCCATCTTTTGCAGTCAGGCAAGGCTTTCAGTGGTGGGACTGGGTTTGCCTTCAGTTGAGTTTTGGTCATTGAGGTCCAGTAGAGATGCCTAAAATTCTAGGTTGATACTAAGACAGAGGATGCTCTCTGAAAACTGACAAGAGGAGGGTATAGGGGAGCATTGTTGAGGACAATATTCACACAGTTCACTGATCGAGCTGGTGACTGCCCAGAGGCTTCACCACTATATTCTAGTCTCTGGCTAGAGAAGGTACGCTACAAATGATGGAAACATTCTCATGAGCTTCAACCTTAAGAATCAACCCAGTCAGACTGATTCTGATTCCAGATTCAGTGCTTTATTTTTATTTTTGTTTTTCTTTTTGCTACCACCTGATAGAAAGCCTATTCTCTAAGCCAACATGTTTTTTTTTTTTTTTTTTTTTTTTTTTTATTGCTGCTGACCATGGTGGTTATATTACTGTCTGATTGTTAGAATGGGTCATGGACACCTTTTCAGCTTTTTTTTTTTTTTTTGGTTTTTTCGAGACAGGGTTTCTCTGTGTAGCTTTGAGCCTTTCCTGGAACTCACTTGGTAGCCCAGGCTGGCCTCGAACTCACAGAGATCCGCCTGGCTCTGCCTCCTGAGTGCTGGGATTAAAGGCGTGCGCCACCACCGCCCGGCCCTTTTCAGCTTTAATATTCCCTTTATAACTCTTACTTGACTGAGCAAGAATGCTTTAAACCCATATTGTACATCCCTACCCCTTAAAGTCTGATAATGACTTTTGCTTACACTTGGAATGAAGTATAGACTTGTTAACATCCCTGTAGAAAGGATCTTACATGGTGGTTTATAAGCCAAATAATTCAGTTCCATCTTTCCTAAACTACCACCTCTCTATATGTCACAACACACACACACACACACACACACACACACACACACACACACGTGACTTTACTTCCCTTGATGATCTCCAGAAACTCTCCATCTTCGTTATACTTGTTATTTTCTCTATGAAAACTCTCTACTTTGTTTGCTGTACATCTTTTGATTTTTTTAATTCTCCAGTTATGAAGTATTGGTGTCAAAGTTAAACCTTTTATCAAAGAAAATTAGAGACCTCATGTATGACAATATTTGTCTAGTTTTGATATTAACTTGAAAGGCCAGGGCAGGAAGGGAAGGAGGCAGGGAGGGATGAAGAAAGGGCAAAGCAGGCATTTGCTTATTAGAACATGTGCTTTCTAATTCCATAAGTATTGTAGCAAAACATGGAGTGTTAAGCATAATCAATCCCTGATTTCAGAAACCCACACTAAGAAAATCGAGTGGAAAGATAAAAAAATGAGAAATTCTTTGTAAGCCAAGAATGAACAGGTAAATTAAAAAGAATTGGTGAAGAGGTTCCACCACAGACTCAGGGCAAAACAAAGTCAAGCAAGTAGGAAATGTAGATTTTTGCAATTTTATTGATAACAAATGGCTTATTTCATTTATCATATGTTTAGAGGAAATAGCTTATGCTTTACTAATATTACTTTGTTTATACACATCATTACAAGGGTTGAAGGACTGAATTTCTTCTCTGGTTACTTAGTGGTGGAGCCTAATGTGTTTAACCTCCTCTCTCTGCCCTAGTTCCCTCCTGTGGCAGCTCATGGAAAACACGGCATAATGCTTAAAGAAGTTTATTATGTTCCTATTCTGATTCTGATCTCTTTGTGAGATTCAACTGCCTCTTGTACCTTTCATCCAACACTATATAAGCTCATTTACTCCTCTCTCCATCTCCCAGGCATCCACAAAAGCAGCAGAATGGAACGCAGCCTTCTCCATAAGCAGACAGCTGCAGCTAGGATGGTTACAGACAGGAAAAAGAGTTATTTGAGCACAAACGGGCTTATCTAGGAGGAACCTGAAGAGGAGAGAATCAATCTAATTACTACTTTTTTCCTTCTGAGTTCTGTTCTTAATATACAGAATCAAATAAAGCCATCCAATTTTTCCTCCCCATCTTCTCGTTGAAAAGGAACACTATCAACTTATCCATACCCAGGCATCATCTCCCATCGTCAACAGAGGCTAAAAACACACTCCAGTAGGTTCTAAAGGCATTCCTCCTACCTTGGGCACTCAGGTCCTCTCAAACATTGTGATTCAATGACATATCTTGATAGGTGCTATGAGTTGAATAGAGCTCAATATTGTTACATGTGAGACTCATCTGCTCTCAGCTAGACTGATGTCTTATGAAGCATTGTCCAGACGGCTGTGATGAACAGAACCATTGCACTTGGAAAAGAGGAAGGTAACTAGGTCCCAAAGAAGAAGGTGCAATTTGTTTAAGAGGTTTTATGAGTTGTAAAGTGTTAAGCAAATTTTGAAAACCTCTATATTTTTTAAATGATAAATTCACCACATATAACACTGGGAAAGATGTATCAACCAGCCAAAAAGATAATCAGCCATTCCTTCAATTCCTAGCCATGTGTCCTGTGGATATCAAAATAATCACCCCAAAGGAAAATACCACTTGTCTCATTTTAGGAGTCTTTAATTTGATAACAGTCTATGTAGAAGAATTTTCACTTTCAAAGATATCACATTAGGGATCAATTAAAAAAATCCATTTATAGAATGTATAGTTTTTTTTAAAAAAGCAATAGCTTCTTATTGCCAATAATCCTAAGCCATTGCCAAAAATGAATACAATTCTTCAATAACAGTTAACATTTCTACAGGGAATTCTACTCCAAACCTGTTTTGTTTTTAGCCAAAGTGGATAAAAGGACCCTCATACTTCATAAGAAAATGAACTTCCAAAAAGGAGAGAAAAAAGGAAACAAAAATATGCCTTTGCTTGAAGGTAGTTGTGTTGCTCCTAAAATGATAGAAACCTACGGAATTAAAACTTTAACTTTCAATACGTTTTACTTCAATGAAGAGACATGTTTTTTATTAAGTAAACCATTTGGCTTCAACTTCACATTTTACGAGCTGAGGAAACTCACCGGGGAACTTTAGAAAACATGTGTCACTTTGCTTTGTACAAAGAATAATCGCTGGCCAGCAAAGAACATAGCAAATGCATCTAAGATCCCAACTCGGGGAACGTTTGCCCAAGGTGTCTTAATAGTTAATTTCCCTTTCCTTTATTGTTGTGGGCTTTATTCCAAAGGGCACAGCAAGATCTTTCAGAACATAGTTCAGCTCAGCATTCACAGAGCACCTGCTGACAAGTTTATAACATTAAATCTTAGACTTTGAGACTCCATGAGTAATTACTGGCAATATAAAGTTTTATTTTCCTTCACTTTAAGCCAGGGTGTATGTGTGTACTTGTGTGTGTGTGTGTGTGTGTGTGTGTGTGTGTGTGTGTGTGTGTGTGCATGCATGAGGGTATGTGTGTGGGTGTGTATACGTTATTTAGCACAAGAACAAAGGATAATTTCCCATGATTCCGTTATTACAGATTTAACAATAATTTGTTAAACAATTGGAACCATAGAGGTTTCTGAACAGCTGTACTGTTTAATTTCATGTTACCACAGACCGACAGCTATGCTTCTGCTCCTTCTGTCCTCAGATAGTTCATAAAACAGCAAGCACAGATGGGCACTGTGTGGAGGACAGCATACTGTGAACTTTTGACTCCAGTCTGTGACTCAACAGGAAAAAAGGAAAAAAAATCACTTCAACAAGTTTTCTTTTCTCCTGTGAGACCTGGAAACATGGTACTGTGTGGGATAACACAGCACTGCCTGCAATTTGGAAATAGAAACCTAAAAGTGGGTAGATACAAGACGAATCCACAGTCGAGGAAGCAATAAAGAACACTCATTCCTTTGTATTTTAGTGCTTATTATTCTAGTTTTTTTTTCTTTAAAATCTAAAGGAGTTACATCATAGAAAGAAGTAAAAAATATAAGAAATAAAAGAAAGATGAGACAGTATTTCAAACCAAAGTCTGTAACGGCCAGCTTAAGTTTAGACACCATGGTGTTAACATGGATCCTGGTAGAACTCAGTTAAAGCATGAATGACACTGGGCATCCTGGGGGCTCTGAGTCAGCACAAAATTGCTGACATCAGATGTTCAGAAATCCCAGAGTAAATACTGATGTAATCTTTCATATAATTAGATTTTGTTGACTCTAAGTTTTGTGTTATTCTATAAAAATGTGACCTTGTGATCAGAGACTGCGCTGAGCCTTCTTCACACCATCATCTTCCTCCTGCCTATGTGTGTTTGTCTGTAGGCCTGTGTACCTACCACTGTGTTGCTTGTGTGTAGCCCCTGAGTGCAAAGGGCAGCCTGCGTAGTAGCCTGGTCTTTGTGTTGGTGTGTAAAGAACTTCTTATCAATCTTTAACACAGCGAGTTCTCTTCAACTTCCCAGCCTTTCGTGATGTTTCATTTCCTCATTTATCAATATGAAAATGTGGATCCCACAGACAAAAAAGTTATGGAGAGAAAGTACAGAAGGAAGGAAGAAAGAAAGCACTAAATGTGCTGGTTGATTTTCTATTTCTAGAAATGAATAACAGAGGTCAAGCAACTTACAAAGAAAAGAGATTTATTTATCTCACAGGTTTGAAAGTTCATCACATAGACATCTGTTGAGCATGTGGGAAAGGCGTTTCTGCTGAGTCCTGCCATAGCACAGGCATGCTGAAGACAAAACAAGCTTGCTAACTTGGTTTTCTCTCTCACATCGTAAAAAACCATTAATGTATGAGGTTCCCACCTCATGACCTCACCTAATCCTAATTACCTCCCAAAGGCCTCACTTACAAAATACCATAAATCTAAGACTTCAGAGATTAAATTTCACCTTGAGTTTTGGAGTGAACAAATACTCCCACCAATGCATCTCTCCCCTGACCCTTCTAAACCCAAGTCAAATAGACATTCTATCTTAAAGCATCAGCTCAATATTCCAAAGCCCGGAATTAAATGTCATGAGACATGAAGCCCACCTGAGGCAAAGAACCTCTGGCTATGAACCTCTAAGATTAAAGAAAAATGTATTATCTTCAATAATACAATGGATAACAAAGCATAGAGTAGATATTCCTCTTCTGAAAGAGGTAAGTAAACAACCAGATCAAGAAAATTTAAACCCTGTCGGAGCAGACAACATATCTTAACTCTCCAGCACTCTATCCACCTACAGCAGGAGTTAGCACCCAAAGAGTTTGGGCGGTGCTGCCTCTATAGTTATATTTGGTTACTGCAGGTGTCATGGCTTCACCGCTTAGAGTACCCTATCTCCATCTTTCCCAGGTGGGTATGGCACATTATCAGTCTTTCTACAGGGATTTTAAAATTAGACCCATATTTTGAATATCCCATCTACAAATAGAGTTCTGTGATGGCTATTCTTGGTTGGCAACTTGACTACATCTTGAATTAACAAAAGCACAAGCTTTTGGGTACACCTGTGAGGGATTTTTCCTAAGTAAATCATTTGAGAGGGAGAAATCCACTTCTAATCAAGATCTTTTGTGGTGAGAAGATCCACCTTTAATTTGAGCCAGGTTTTTCTGGTGGTGGCCTATATAAAGGACATAGAAGATGGAATCTTTTGCTCTTTACCTGCTTCTCCTGTCACTCACTGACAAGTCCATTTCCTCACTGGCAATAGAGCCTACTTCTTCAGGATTCTGGCATATACTGAAGACTGCAACCTCATGGACTGAATAACTATTAGGTTCGTTGACTTTCTGCTGGTGAGAAGCCATTGTTGAACTACCTGGATCACAGAGGATAGATAGATAGATAGATAGATAGATAGATAGATAGATAGATAGATAGATAGATAGATAGAGATAGATAGATATAGATATAGATATAGATAGATAGATAGATATAGATAGATATAATTAATTAATTCCACATTAATTTTCACAGTGATGTCATGCTTTTTTTCTTTAGGCATACTTGGATAGTCACCTTAATAAATATAATGCCCTAAGCTAACCTATGAAGCTTTTCTATACACAGATTCAGACAATATATTACTGGGTTACAGAATAAATTCATTTTTAAGGTTATTAAAAGCTGTCCATATTGTCTCTAAACCGCTGCATCACCAAATATGAATGTATGCTTTGGTTTGTTTTCTTGAATATTTGCCAAACTGGAATTGCAAAAATTTGAAAAAGCCACTCATCTAGAAGATTGAAGAATGATATCAAATTGCTGGAATATTTGGCATGATTCTTTCTATCACTTACTAAGATGCAACTGTATTTTCATTTGCCATTTGGGTTTTCTTGCCTGAACTGCATAAGCATAGACTTTTTTCTTTTTAATAAATTTATTACAGAACTTAAAAATTTTATAAGCATTTCAAATAAGTATACTATGTTTCACGGGTATTTTCTTCAACTCTGTCCTTTCTTTCATATATGATTTAGATATTAAATTGAAAACAATCCCTAATCCTTATTCTCTCTCTCTCTCTCTCTCTCTCTCTCTCTCTCTCTCTCTCTCTCTCTCTTTTTCATTAAAGTCACAGAATATTCACTACTAAAAGGCATTGCTACTTTAGTGAAAAATATTCTACATATGTTTTTATGCATTTTTTAAATCTGTGCTTCTGTTATTACCTGCTTGTCATTTATACATCTGGAATGCATTTTACAAAGTCATTAACTAAAAGTTCAACTTTTTAAATTTCATTTGAGAAACAGTATATTCACTATTATTTATTAGCTAACCCATCATTTTCATACTAATAGTTTACAGAGTGTTTTTATTGAATCCTTTTACAAGTTTCTGAGCTCTGTACTATATATTCTTTTATATTACTGCTGTAGTATAATGATAGTAATTCAGTTGGAACAGCTTAAAATTTATAGATTTATCAGACATTTCATTGATGATTTTAATAAATCTTCCTGCTTTCTAAGCACCTGTGTAATTAGTTCTTACCATTTTTTCCTAAGAAATATGTTTTAGCTATATTTAAAATCCATTTTATCTTGTATATTTTAATGTATTTTTCAGCTTCTATGAAAATCTTTTGTATATTCTTACTAAATTTAGCCCACACTCAAAGAGCTGGAAAAGGATTTAAAAAACTGAGATAAGCAAGGAGCATCAACTCATGCTACAAAGGAAGAAGCTTTTAGTGAAGAAAAGCCAACAGGATCCAAAGGACTTAAGAGACACATTGAATGACATCATATAGATCACTGCATAGCTCAGCTCTAATCAGAAAAGATTCTTCTTGGAGTAGATGGTAATTAACACAGAGACCAACAAAAATGTACTGAGAGTGAGTAACTGTGGGGCTCTCAGCCTTAAATGAGATGTTTTCATCAAACCCCTCCCCTCAAGACTCAAGGATCTGTGTAGAAGAGGAGATGAACAGATTGTAAGACTCAGAGGTAGTGGATGACTCCAAGGAAAAGTCATCTTCAAGACACAACAGGGCTGTTACACATAACTCACAGGACTATGACAGCATGCACAAAACTTGTACAAATTCAAACCAGACAAAATCCCAGCAAGGAGAAGGGAAGTGGTCACAAAGTCTCACTCCTTTCAAGAAATCTATTTTGCAATTGATATCTGCTAGGAGAGAGATAAGTTTTCTCCAATGGTGTGTCACTGAGTATATCAATCAAACTCCAGGGTAGTCTCTCATATCCAGGAGTAGTTGCCAAACACCAAATGGACTTATATTTTTTGTACTTTTGTCCTGTTTTCGTTATTGTTTTATCTTCTTGTGTGTTTTTCTTTTGTTTTCGATTTCAGATTTTGTTCTTTGTGAGAGAGCAAGCAAGCAAGAAAGAACACAAAGTAGGTACATAAAGAGATAGGGAGAATATGGCAGTAGTTAGGTGATGGGCAAGAGTATAATCAAAATCTAACATATGAAAAAAAAATTTAAAAACAAAAATTGTAAAAAATACTAAAGCTTTAAATTTACTATAGGAACAAATGATTTAATACTTTGGAAGCATAAGAAGTCTTTGATACACACACTCATTAAATATTATCTATTCTTTACTATACATGCCAATCATATATCTAAGGGCTATTGATACAGTCAATGCCATTGTTTTTACATGCACTTCTTATTTGTGAGCCAACCTCTCCATTGTATGCTAGAAAGAATTCTTTATCTTTAATTTTTTATTGTTTGACAATTCCATCTAAGTGTACTGAATTTTGCTCATTTTCATCCTAATCACTTCTCTTTCATATCCCTTGACCCAGTAAGTGATTATTTTTTACATGCTTCAGAATGTTGATTCTGTTCCTTTAACCTATATTGAAAATTTTGATCATATTCCTTCATTTTATATTTTATCTCATCTGTCTTTTTCCCACTAATATTCATTTACATTTTGGATTCATTTACATTCTTGAAGTCCACAGGAGTATTGATTTATTGCTTTGCATTATTTTGAGGATGCCAAGTATTTCTATGCATTTTGCTCATAAGTGATATATAATCTTAAATTTCTCCTAGTCTACTATGCTGGTGAAGTGACATTGTGTTTTCTTTATGTTACAAGTTGTTCTTTCTTCTGACCCCACAAAGCTTGATTTTTATTAAGATATCTTGTGTTTAATTCCACCAGGATGTATAGATATTCCTTGATTATACTTACTTATGATTGATAATTTTTTTGATATATCTCACTAGACCAATGCCTGTAAGGTTGGGCGATACACATGGATAGTCCAATTTTTGCACACACACAGACACACAGACACACACACACACACATACACACAAGACTTGTCATATATGGCTTCTTGGGTTAAAGTGGGCTAAATTTAGCTAGAAGCAATAAATTCTATTAAAACCTACAATCTCCAGTGGGCATTGCCTGTGAAATTTTTAGCAATCTCTACTGCTGCCTGAATATCTTTAACACATATGCTATAAAAAATACATATTCACAAATACTGTCTAATTTTTGTTTGTTTGTTTCATTATCTAACAGTGGGCATTAATAGTTATAGGATGAGGAGTTTTAACAAAATTTTGGATCTTGAGGAGATGGGACATAGTGATAAAAATGCATGAGTTTTAAAAAAAGTCTGTGTTTATGGAATAAGAGGAATCACTTTGCTCTTCTCTTAATGCATTGGGAAGGCAGGCATCAGGAATGATGCATAGAAAGGAGTATCCCTAGCATCATATTTAGACACTACTTTGCCTTATTTTAGAATTTGAATACAAGACAGTAATAGAAGACATTTTTCTTAGACACCTAAGATGTATGAAGAAATATTATAACTCCAATAGTCTTGCATTTGAAAATTTTGTCTGTAATATTTTAGCGATCTCAAAATAACAAAGAAATGCTAAAAACAAAACCATAAAATATCATCTTAGATATCAGAAGGTACCTCTCCCACTACATTTGCAGAAGATAAATAATAGACCATCGATAAGTGATATTAAATCATACAAACACACAGCGTATTAAACTTTCCAAACACATACAGCAGATTCAGTCATGGAGCTTCCAAGTTTCTGTCATAAGACTTTCCTGCTGATCATGTGGAAAATCAACATCTGCACTGATGAAGGGAAATAATGGATTAATGTGGATAATCAGTGAGGCTGTTGACAGTCACATCAACTTAGCACATTTTATTTTATGGCTCATATGCTCATCATTTTCTGAATATAAAATCATAATGTCTTACTTTTTCCTGACTTTGAGAAGCTCTCCTCATATGTCCTGAGTGCAACAGAGTTAAACTTGGGAAAGCACCATGTGTTTCATAACAGTAGTCATGAATAGACATAATAGACACCACAAATTGATTATGTAATAAAAATCCTAATATCTATATTTACCTAATTTTCCAAAAACAGTTTTCCAGCACTGAATCACTGGTTTCCCGAGAATCTTACAAGATTCATATTGACTAATCTTTCAAGTGAATTTACTATTATTAGGGCTGCAAATGAATCTTGGTGGTATAGTGCCTGCCTAATATGCATAAGGCCCTGGCTTTAAGCACCATCCTCACAAGAAGCAAATAAATGAATTAATAAGTGAAAGACCTGTATAACAAGAACTTTAAGTCCTTGAAGAAAGGAATTGAAGAAGCTATCAGAATATAGAAATATCTCCCATACTCATGGATAGGCAGAAGCAATATAATAAAAATGGCCATCTTATCGAAAGCAATCTACAGATTCAATACAATTCCCATTACAATCTCAACACAATTCTTCACAGACTTCAAAAAAAAACAATACTCAACTTCATATGGAGAAACAAAAAACCTAGGATAGCTAGAACAATCCTGAACAATAAAGCAACTTCTGGAGGCATCACCATCCCTGACCTCAAGCTCTACTATAGAACTATAATAATACAAACAGTTTGGTATTGGCATAAAAACTGACATGTGGACCAATGGAATCAAATTGAAAACCCTCACATTAATCCACATACTTATGAACACCTGATTTTTGACAAAGAATCCAAAACTGTACAACAGAAAAAAGAAATAAGCTTCAACAAATAATGCTGGCATAATTGGATGTCAACATGTAGAAGATTGTAATAGATCCATATCTCTCTCCATGCACAGAAGTCAAGTCTAAGTGGATCAAAGACCTCAACATAAATCCAGTAGCACTGAACCTGATAGAAGAGAAGGTAGGAAGTAGCCTTGAACACATTGGCACAGGAGACCACTTCTTTAATACAACACCAGTAGCACAGACACTGAGAACAATAAATGGGACCTCCTGAAACTGAGAAGCTTCTGTAAAGCAAAGGACACAGTAAATAAGACAAAACAATAGCCTACAGAATAGGAAAAGATCTTCATCAACCCCACATCAGACAGAGGGCTGGTCTTCAAAATACATAAAGAACTCAAGAAACTAGACATCATAATACCAAATAATCCAATTAAAAAAATGGGCTACAGATCTAAATGGAGAATTCTCAACAGAAGATTCTTAAATGGCCAAAAGACATTTAAGGAATTTCTCAACATCCTTAGTCATCAGAGAAATGCAAACCAAAGTGACTGAGATACCATCTTATACCTGTCAGAATGGCTAAGATCAAAAACACTAATGACAGCTTATGTTGGAGAGGATGTTGAGCAAGGGGAACACTCCTCCACTGTTGGTGGGAGTGCAAACTTGTACAGTTACTTTGGAAATCAGTATGGCAACTTCTCAGGAAATTCGGAATAAATCCCCCTTAATATCAAATGATACCACTCTTGGGCATATACCCAAGGAATGCTCAATCATACCACGAGGACACTTGCTCAATTATGTTCATAGCAGCATTAATCATAATATCCACAACCTGGAAACAAACTATATGCCCTTCAACTGAAGAATGAACAAAAAAATGTGGTACATATACACAATAGAGTATTACTCAGCTGTGAAAACAATGACATTATGAAATTTGCAGGCAAATGGATAGAACTAGAAAATATCATCCTGAGTGAGGTAACCCAGACACAGAAAGACAAACATGGTATGTACTCATTCATAAGTGGATACTAGATGTAAAGCAAAGGATAACCAGACTACAACCCACAGCTGAAGAGAAGCTAGCTAACAAGGAGGACCCTAAGAAGGACACAATGATCACCTTGGGAAGGGGATATAGATGAGATCTCCAGGAGTAAACTAGGGACTGGGGGTGCAATAGAGGGGAGAGGATGGAGGATGAGAACATGAGGGAACAGGATGGTCAAGCTGGGGGAGGAACAAAGTAGGAGAGCAATGAAAGAGATATCTTGATAGAGGAAGACATTATGGTATAAGGGAGAAAACTAGTGCTAGGGAAATTCTGAGAAATCTACAAGGACGACCCCAGATTAGACTATTAGCAATAGGGGAGAGGGTACCTGAACTGTACTACCCTGGTAATCAGATTAGTGAATACCATAACTTTCATCCAGTAACTGATGGAAGCAGATGCAGAGATCCACAGTCAAGCAACAGGCTGAGCTCTGGGAGTCCAGTCACAGAGAGGGAATAGGGATTGTATTGGGGGGGGGCAGTCAAGATCATGATGGAAAAATCTACAGAAACAACTGAACTAAGCTTCTAGGAACTCACAAACTTTAGACCAATAGCTGTAGAAGATGCGTGGAACTGGACTAGGCTCTCTGTGTACAGGAGACAGTTGTGTAGCTTGGTCTGTTTGAGGGGTGCTTTTCAGTGGGATCAGGATCTATTCCTGGTGCATGAGTTGGCTTTCTGGAGTCCATTACCTATTGTGGGAAGTCTTGCTCAGCATTGATGCAGGGAGAAGGGTTTGGTCCTGGGTCATCTGAATGTACCAGGCTTTGCTGACTCCCTGTGGGATGCCTTACTCTTTTGGAGGAGGGGGGATGGGTCAGGGGGGAGGGTGAGGGTGGGAAGGAGCCAAAGGAGGGATGAGAGGGGGATATGTGGTTAGTACATAAAATGAATAAGTTTTTTTAAATAAAAAGGGAAAAAAGAAATAACAAAAACATTATTTTAAAAACTTAAAACAGATGTTGCCCAGACAGTGGATTGCTTTCCACAAACTGAGAGCAAAGCCTCATTGTTGAAGACAACACCCACACAAGTCATTTAACATGGACAGACCAAACCAATGCCTACATAGAACCTTCACTACCATGTTCTACTGTCTTGCACAGAACAAATACTCTGTAGGTTACCAAACCAAAAGAAAAATGTATACACCAACTCAGCCATAAAACCTCTGGTCTACAATGCCATCCTGCCTACAAAATATTCCAGGAAAATGGTAGCTTAAAGGTTGTGGAAGTAACCAAGCAATGTCTGATATGACTTTTGGCCCAGTCTGTAAGATGGAACCCATACCCAACACTGTTTGCACGACCAAGAACAAGAGACTACATAGCCCAGAGACCTAGTATAAAACCAAATACTACCGGTCTAAAAAACAAAAGTAGTGATAAAATTACTCCTAATGACATTCTGCTATACTTATAGATCAGTACCTTACTCACTCATCATCAGCAAAGCTTCATCCTGCAGCAAATAGGAACAAACACAGAGACCTATATTTAGACATTATATATAGAATTCAAGAACTTGAAACACTCTGCCCTAAATGGGATGTCTCCATCAAATATCTCCTCTCAGAGTTCAGACAACCTGCAGAAGAGGAGGTGGAAAGTCTAAGAGACTGAGGGGATGAAGGACACCAGAATCAGACCCTCTAATTTGGCTGAGTAAAGTTCATATGAGCTCACAGAGACTGAAGCAGCAAGCACAGGGCCTGCAAGGGGTTGCACCAGGTACTCTGCATACATAATTTGGCTTTCAGTTTAGCATTTTATGGGAATTCCAAGTGTTTGAATATGTGGGTCTCTTATTCATGTCCTATTCTTGGACACTTTTCCCCCTGTTCATCTGTCTTGTTCAACTTCAATGGGATGCTTTTTGTTTTGTTAGATTTGGGGGCTATGTTTTGTATGTTTTTTTTTTTAATCTCTTAGAAGCCTGTTCTTTTTAAATGAAAACAGAAAAGTAGATAGGAGGGCAGGTGGGGAGGAACTGGGAGAAGTAGAGGGAAAAGAAACTGTAGTCAGGATATATTGTATGAGAAAAGAATCTATTTTCAATAAAAGGGAAAAACAAAATAGAAGTGAAGGAAGAAAAGGAAGAAAGAAAGAAAGAAAGAAAGAAAGAAAGAAAGAAAGAAAGAAAGAAAGAGAGAGAGAGAGAGGGGGAGGGAGGGAAGGAGGGAAAGAGGGAGGGAGGAAGGGAGGAAGGAAGGAAAGAAAGAAAGAAAGAAAGAAAGAAAGAAAGAAAGAAAGAAAGGAGAATTTTTATAACACATTAATTAGTTTTGGAAATACAACCTCAAAATTTTAATTAATTTTAAAACACCTTTTAAAGATCATTTCTCCCCCGTCTCCATGTGTTGCATGCATGTGTATGTACATGTGTGCTTGTGAGTTCACCAGAAGTCAATGCTAGATGTCTCTTTTTATCATTCTCTCCCTTATTTTATTTTTCCAGACAGGGTCTCGCCCTATATCTGAACGTTGCTGTTTCATCAAGTATAGCTGGCTTGTCTATCATCAACATTTCAGAAATTAAGAATTATATATCGCCGGGCGGTGGTGGCGCACGCCTTTAATCCCAGCACTCGGGAGGCAGAGCCAGGCGGATCTCTGTGAGTTCGAGGCCAGCCTGGGCTACCAAGTGAGTTCCAGGAAAGGCGCAAAGCTACACAGAGAAACCCTGTCTCGAAAAACCAAAAAAAAAAAAAAAAAAAAAAAGAATTATATATCATACAAAATTCAATTAGATTATGTATTTCATAGATTTCTTCTTCTTCCCTAGCTATTTCTGTTTGTCTCATGGCTACTGAATTCTCAGAATTCAATTAGAATTGACACAAAACTGATAAACCTGCACTAAGTATTCACGGATAATTTATCAAATCCTTTTCAGGGTTGGGTTGTTTACTGTTCTTAGTCCATGAACCCCAAAGGCTATGTTGAGCTGACAGTGTTGAGAAACCAGTGTAACTTCTCACACAGAAAGTCTAAACGTGGAAGTATCATGCAAATTGCAGTGTGTGAACACTGATCAAAGTAATGGTGATTAAAACTAACCCATTTTAGCGAAGATCTCAGATAATGACTGTCAGATACATGAATATTAAAGGGAGACCTAAGTAGAGGTAAGCATACAACAATGAAGACATATGTATGTGAGTCCATTTGGGAGGAAACCACTCATAGGAACACTGGAAAGGAAAGAAGGTATTTTTTTTTGTTATTAAACCAAACAGGTATAATAGGTAATAATGCCCCAGTCTAATGGGCAGCTATGGAAAGAGCTTTGGTCTTCTCTTTATTGCAAACTAATAAGTCAGCCACACAGCAGAAGCAGATTTGAGAAGAGCCTGTCTTATTGTTCACAGCAGAAACCGGAAACCGAAAACTGAAAAGCACTTCTTTCATTCTCTACAGGGCAACATGTGTAGAATCACATGACACCTCTAAGTGTAGTAGGTGTGATATAGAAGAGGAGAATTCATATCAGAAGTCTCAGTGCCACAAAAGAACTACAGACATGCTCTTCTATGCTTAGTATTTGGGCATCAATATAGAATATCTTAATTTTAATGCAATCTATATTTTTAGGGGAAACATGAAAGTACTTTTCTGGAGCTCTCATTTTATGTAGTTAGCAACAAAGTGCACTCAGTTAAGTGTTTGGTAAACATAGAAAACTTTATTTCTATTAACACAAATTAACAATGATAGAAAGCCATCACTTAAATTCAAATCCACACCAGATGCTGCATTACATGCAGTGTCTACCAAGGAGCCTTCCAGGATGTTATATCTCAGTAGTGTATTGCCTCATCTTATTATTCAGTCAGGACATAACCACATCCTTTTTAAAGCCCTCATTACGTAGAATACATACACACTCTCACATATACATATGCACACAAGGATTTTTGATGCTTCTCCTTTCTGTAAGAGTGAAGTACTTGAAATAAGTCTCTATTAACATTCAAGCCAAATATCTCCTTCCAATGGAATGATAACATGAGCAAATTTCAAACGAATTGGGGCAATTTAAGCTAGAGAATTAATTGACTCTTTTACAAAGTAGCTCTAATTCCACTAATTAGATGTTGAACAGAGGTTAAAGTTCAGTTCTAGTGAATCATGGCTTTCTTCAGGAACTCTATCTCATTTAAAGTTTTAAAACCTAAAATATTCCACATGAATACAAATGAGGCCGTGTACTGGATATTCTGTATATAACAATGTCAAACAAGCATACAAAGGGTTCTATGCTAAATTCAAAACGTAGTAAACAAAGAAGGCAGACCTGTGATCATGATCCATTAATTTATTGTCTTGCTGTCATTTACCATTAAACACTAGGACCTTGACCAATATGAATTTTTGGCTTGAACATGGTAAAAGAGTACACAGTTCTGCATGGATATGGAACTGCACTGAATGGGTTTTGAAGGATCTGGTAAAAATTACATGGGGTACAGTAATCCCCAGGAATAGACATGAATAAACATTCAGTCTCTTCATTGTCTTTATTTTCTCAATCAACTATTTAAATCACAACAGAATTTGGCCTTTGTAGGAAATAGTCATCATCCCAGATAATTTTTTTATTAACAGTAACACATACTAACAACAAATGTTTCCAGTGTTTGCTCCCTATGTGCTAGAGATTATCATTAAGTGAAATTCAAAGAATTTAGTGGCAGCAAGTAAAGGATCAGAATTTCCAAATTAATTCTAGGAAATCAACAGTACCTACATTTAAATTATAAAATATATGACTCTCAGCACGGTATTATACTCTGGGAAAGGAATATTAATTAGAAAATAGAAAACCTGTGTTAAGGTCAGGGTATCCAGGTGCTGCCAGCTTTGGGTTCATGTAAATTCCCAGGAATACTGACCATATATCAAATAATTTAAGGACAAAGTGGGCTAGAGAGATACAGCTCAGTTAATAAAGGGTCAATCCTCTAAGCACAGAGATTTGTGTTTAGTCCTAGCAACCACATTTTTGCTAAAGCAGATCCCTGAAATTTGCCAGGCAACTACCATAGCTTAATCCATAATTCCTTAAGTACCAGTGAGAGATACAGTCTGAAAAATCAAGGCTGATACTTCTTAAGAACAGATGTACAAGCTTGCCATCAGGCCTCTACATGCACACATATTCACATGTACCCGCAAATATATGAACACACACCACATAATACATACACATATGTATATCTGCCACATATAAAATACATAATAAATATTATAATAGTATGATTTTTACATAATTTCTACAGTTGTCATTATGTGTTTTCCTCATTCTATGGATGTTCCTTTAGATTAAAACCTCACTTCTATTTTATTGAGCCTTTCTGATTCTCATCTCCTAAAGATGTCCTTAGTCATGTTTAGCTTTTGGAGTTGATATGAAAAACTCATTTATATTCCAGGTCAAGAAAATGGATTTTTCCCATCATCTGTTCATGTCTTTATGTGATACAGGCTAAGCTTCTATAGCATTTATTTCTAAAATTATGCTGAGATAAAGAAGATGGAATTTCAAGGAATTGATTTTGCCTTTTACAGTTACTTTATAGTTCTATGTTTAGTAGCCCCAAAGATCAGAAAAGAAAAAGATGTGTGGGCTGGTAGCTTCCTCTTTGAATATATAATATAGAAAAGAACATACCATTTCTGCCCATCTGTTCAAAAGTGATAGAAGAGAAATCTGGAAAATAGTGTCAGTGTTTCTATTCACTGTGTTAGTGTTAGTCTTAGTCTAAAATGAACACAGACATCAAGCAATGGTCTCTCTCCTCTGGGACTTACACATTTCAGTTGCAGGTATGATATGTACTTTTCCTGTTTATTGTCTGATATCCACACAGGACAAACCTAATGCCTTCCTCCTACTTAGTATCTCTATTTTATAGAGTCTATATCATGTGTCTCCCATACCTCCCCAAGACAAGTATTCTTTTTCAAGAATATGAAAAAAATAATTTCGAAAGTAAATGATGTGTTTAAGCTGAATAGAATTCTGGTGTCATATGCCTTTAATTTTAGTGCTGGAAGGCTGAGGCAGGAGAACCAGCAGTTTGATGCCAGCCTACGTTTCAGATGTAGACTCTTTCTCATAGAAGAAAAGACAACAAAATTTAGAGTTTTAACTCAAGTGGTCAGAGTTGGGAAAAGGTCAGATAATAATAAATAAACAAATAAGCACATATACAGCTACTTATTAATCTAATCAGGTCATTACAAATTTCTTGGATTTTTAAAAGGATGTCAGACCAATGATCTGGTCTACAAAGTTATCTATGATTTAACTGGCCTCATTTTTTCTTATAAAAGTTCACATTTGGCATATATACTACATTACACAGGATGTGAAATTATATAGCAGCAGAGAGTACACATGATTGATTAGAAAATAATGCTAATAACCAAAAATGCAATTTTCTACCTTATTACGAATGCATCGACTTCCTCCAAGATTTTGCTATTAGCATACCCTCATATTGCTCAAGCAGACTTGCTTCCAAGTCACCCTAGACCCTAGTTTCTCTTTCTTAGCTTTTAAAGGTGATTCTTGAAATGAGAAAATCTAACCTAATTATGGAAATCACTATGGGCAGGGAACAGAAAATATCACACGTCTATTTAACAAATTCTTTGTTTTCATAAACCAGGGCAGGCTTGTTATTGAACCATGTAAATAAGACCTACTGTGCATGAAAATCCCTATGGAGTCCATATTTTTTGCTAGAAACAAACTCAAACCATAATATGTACATGTAAAGTTATTTTTAAAAAATAACTACTGGATAATACATTTGTACCCACTATATTTTATAAAGTACTCTATGTGAACTCATTCAAAGCTAGATTTGTACCTCAATCTTACCATGCCAAGTTTTATGCTTGTTCTCCTTATTAAAATGCCATCTTTCACTTCTATCAGATCAGTTAATTTTCCTATCTGAAGCCCCAGTTCAAACAGACTTCTACCTTAGTAGACTTGTATCACCTACCCAAAGAGATAAGTATAAGCATTATTGAGTTGATTCAAATTCTGTCCCAAAATTATCATCTTAGATAGTAAACCTAAGAGACTAGCAATTATGAATATATATACTCTTGATCGCTATGGACTATTCAACCTAGAGATTGAACTGGAACACTCAAAGAATAAAGATGTTTCTGCTGAAGAACTATTTGTTCCTGAAGTGCACTTAGGTACTGAACGATCCAATAATTAAAAAAAAAAAGTGGAAATGCTTGTTTATTTATCTATTTTTACAGTACTAACAATTCATTTGAAAATCTGAACAAAGCAATATATTTTTATTCAGCTTCTTAATCATTATCTTGTTACTTTGGGAAATAAAAGAAACAAATAATCAAAAATCCAGTGTATCATACACTTGTAGTTCCTATATAAAGGTCCTATATAAGTCTCTTCAAGAAGAAAGGAAAAATTTATGCCTTAAATAGGTATTAATGGGCATCAAAATAAAGTATTTTCCCTTCTGATACAATGTGTTTAATGATGTAAACCTGCAGTAAAGTAAATAATCACTTTATGTGATGGATGCAACAGGATCTAGAACTTAGGTTTTTGTTACTGATGTTTATTGCATGAATCTTTCTTTTATTATTTTGGACAAAATAGGGGAAATGTAGTGATATTTGTAATCTAAGAAATAAAGCTTGCCCGAAGATCAGAGGAGAGAGCCAGCCACAGAGTTAGCCATAGAGGTCAGGCAGTGGTGCCACACACCTTTAATCCTAGCACTCAGGAGGTAGAGACAGAGATCCCTCTGGATTTCTGTGAGTTCAAGGCCACATTGGGCTATAGGAGATTAATCCAGTCTAAAAGAGAAAGAGAGCCCCGCAGTGGTAGCACACACCTTTAACTCTAGCACTTGGAATTATACACCTTTAATCCCAGGAAGGTTGAGACAGGAAGTGATATGGCTGGGCAGAGGAAGGAATATAAACAGGAGGAGACAGGAACTGGATCTTTCTTTCAGGCTGAGGAGTTGGTGAGGTAAGAGGTGGTAGCTGTGGCTTGCTCTGCTTCTCTGATCTTCAGGCAAGCTTTACTTCTTAGATTACAAATATATCACTAGAGATGTTCATCAGTTGAAGCATGTATACCAGATTTGTAAGAAAGGATTGATGGTGCTGGCCCATCTCTGCCTCTAGTAATATCATTTTTAAATGATCATTAAGCCAGAACAAGAGGCTGGAGGAATAACAGTCAATAGCAGATATCTCCTGGCAAAGAGATCATCTACTTGGTTTTACATGGTATCTCTTCCATGGTACACACATATCAATGGACATTAATATTCAGAATAAAATAAAAACCTCATATTTTTGCCCATTTCTATAAGACCATCCACATACTGTTAACTTAAAGCACATCCATTTTCTGGTACTTTTAAGCCTCTGAACAATGTTTCAAACTATTTACTCTGTTTTCTGCCCCCATGATATTCCCTAAGCCATTTCCTACTCTCTATGAGTCTCTTTTTATGTGTGTGTATTTTCAGGCTATTTTTAATGCAACCCAAAGAACATTGCCAGCTGCAACCTATTTTCAATATTTAGTCACTTAAACTAAGCACCCTCAAATCCCTCTTACCAATCTAGTATATATACTTCAACTGATTAACATCATCAACAAAACCTAGACACCAGAAACTGTCCCACCCACCACAGAAACCAATTATCCACATTATTGAAGGTTTACTTCAGTAAACATGTCGTATCTGAAACAAGCAAAACCTGATTTATCAGCCGTCATTCATTCAAAAGGAAATAATCATGTGGCCATATGAAAAAGAAAAAATAATGCATTCTGATCCATACTTACTAGGATATGGAGTTCAGCAACTTGGTTGCATAACTAAAGTAAGTTGCTGATGCTGAGAACTAAAATCCCAAATATAGATCTTCCACGTTTCATGTATTTTTCTCTGCTACTCTTTGAGTGCATGACACAGTCATAGAACCAAATACAGGCTGGGTAGTTTTGGTAATGTCATAAATCATTGGCTCTATCTTATAGTAGACATTAATCAACTAACAAATGCCTAGGTGTTCTTCACTTATGACCAGAATTTTCATTGCTAGGAGAGTTTGGGTCTGACTATCAAATTATTACCATAATGTGTATTTTCTTAGATGACTTTAGGTATTGTGTTTTTATAGAAAAGCATGTCATAAAGGTGTTTCAGCAGAGTCCTTGGATCAAAACTCTCAGAGCAGAAAGACCAAAGGATTAGACAAAATAATAATTTGGGTTGTGGGGCAATGATCATAAGGCTTCAGTCAATTTTGTGTGGAGCTTTGACTTCAGAGGACATGGGAGAGATGACTGTCCCTAGACACGGGCAATTTCTTGAGACATCTGACATCATGACACCTGTCAGTCATCATCATATGGGAATAGAAGGAACTGAGCCTAGAAAGATCGCCCCTGGAGCATATCCATGACCTTCCAGAAGTCACTTCCGTGTAATAGGAAAGAAGTTTTGACTTTTGTGTGTCTTCTCGTTGTTTTTATGACTTTTGCTTTGGTTTAACTCTAGAGCCTATGGCTTCTATCACAATGAGATTTTTGTCTGCCATTATTATAGGGTATTTTCAAAAGTCAAGATGTTGTCTAAATGTGTAACCTTTACACACAGCTTCGTTGTCTTATTTGGGATTATGATTGCTGGGATGAAACATCATGATCAAAGTAACTTGGGGAGGAAAGGGTCAAACAGGGAAGGAACCTGGAGGCAGGAGCTGATGCAGAAGCCAAGGAGGAGTGCTGCTTACTGGCTTGCTCCTCATGGCTAACTAAGCCTGCTTTTTATAGAACCTGGGACCACCAGCCCAGGGCTGGCCCCACCCAACATGGGTTGGGCCTTCTCCCATCAATCACAAATTAAGAAAATGCTCTACAGGCTTGCCTACAGCTTGATCTTATGGAGTCAGTTTTTCAATTAAGGTTCCCTCATCTCAGAAATCTCTAGCATGTGTGAAGTTGATATAAAAATAGCCAGAACAATCATAAGTACTTAAATTCAATTTTTATCCCACCTTAAAATACATTTTAAACATTTAAAGTTTTATTTTCAACATATTATTTTCTAACATAATTACCTTTATTCTCTTCTTTGCTATATTTTGAAAGTTAAGGTTCAGTAACAGTTTCATCTTGTTGGAATTATGACTGGAGGCAGTAATTCTGCAAATTATATTGAAAATGTACCAAAGGGATTGTAGCTGCTTCTGGACATAATGAAAACAAATCGGTAGTTTTCTATTCAGTTTATTTCTCCTTTTTAACCTGTAATTGTTGATTAATAAACACTCCATTAGAATACAATGTGATGATTCTAATTTGATTATCAGACTGAGAAAAATCATATGAGCTACATACAACACTTATATTCCCACCCAAGAGAGTGAGTTAGCTTCCCTTCTGGAAACATAGTCTTGACGTTTTCTGTCTTATCTGTGGCTGTAGGTGGTAATGTATCTCTAATTACTTAGTTACAAACAAGCATAAGGATGACCAGAGAGATAGCACAGCATCTCTGCTTCTCACTTAAGTAAAAATCTAGATGAGGCCATACTAGATCTGTGAGTGCCCCATGGTGTCTAATATTCAGTGTTTCTTGAGTAATAGTTCAACCGTCTTTCTTAGCAACACATCAGTTACTGCATACACTTTTTGTTGTAATTTTGAATGTCATATTTATATATACTCCTTTGGTTAGAAAACTTCAAGTCCTATCATGACACCTCCATTTTAGAGTCACTTTATTTCACATAAGGTTCAGACAAAATATTTTCCATTTGCAGGGTGGTGGTGGCACATGTTTTTAATCCTAGCACTTGGAAGGCAGGTGGATCTCTGATTTTGAAACCAACCTATTCTGCAGAGATAGTTCCAGAGAGCCAGGGCTGCACAGAGAAACCATGTCCCCCAAAAAAACAAACAAACAAACAAACAAATAAAACAAAACAACAACCAAACAAAAATATTTGCCATTTACTGTACAAAGACAGAAAGTCATAAATATTTCCTGTAAAAGGCCAGATGAAAATAATTTCATCTTTCTTTGCTCACAGTTTCTGTTGTGTTAGCTTACCCTGCTGGTGTAGAATGTAGCAACAGTAATAAAAGAGCAGATGAGGCTGCCTTTCAAAAAAAGTTTATTTACAGTAAGCAGTACCAAGATTAAAACTATGTTCACCCATGGGCCATAGTTTACCAATTCTCCCTTTATGTGATTGCAAAGAACACAACTATAAGAAAAGTAAGTCACTTCATTGATTAAATGTTTTATCTACTGAAATTCAAAATTTGCCTATATACTCAACCGAAGATTGAACATACTTATTTTAAGTATGACTGGTTGACACTGTAAGTGGAGCATTCAATTCAAAATGCTGCTCAAGATGCAGGGACCTGAGAATGTAGTGCCCACTTTTTTGGATTGTATGTTCTCTATCATCACACAGTATTTTTTTAGTATATTCAAAATCAATATTGTGTTTCAATTATCTCTCCCCTCAGAATGCTATTTCCTTTGTTTTTCCCCCTTTGGTAGATATTATTTTTCTGGAAACACAACTTCATTAAATGAATCTAAAATTATGTTTTCTGCCATGGGAAATCATTTCTTTTAACGACTTACTACCATTGTATGTTTTTTCCCCTGTATACTATTGGCTAATCTGTCAACTCTAAGAATTTAGGAAACTTGTTATGTCTTCCTAAAGAATGTGCACACTGACATATCATTTCTCTGATGAAAAACGTGGGGATTGCTTTTTCAGGTGGGAGTAGATCTCAGATCTATTCATTATTATACTTAATTTCATATTTTGGCACATCAAATTCCAAGCTAATGTTTTATGCTCTCTCATACACAACTTGCGGCTCCATTGATGCCTTCAGTATATTATTTCTATCATCTGCTAAGTGTGTCTCTAGATGTTATATGACTTTTCCTTAGATTTCTGAAACCATCACTATAAGTTTATGTGAAGCACGAAATGTATCCATTTTTGATGTGTGCACCTATAGAATGTAAAATTTACTGCTGAACAACAAAGTCTGAGATGAAAAAAAAGGCTAAATGATAACAACTGAATATTATAACAATCAGACTTTATTTAATGACATAGGTTTGAGGATATTTCTACGTCATTTAGCCCAATAAATTTCATCCAATAAGTTCATGCACTCAATTGTTTAGTGTTACATTAAATAAATACCAATTTACTTTATTTAGTTTGAATGTAAAATTGCTTGCTCTGAACATAAAAATTACTCATGATCATTACGTCATTGCAAAGTCAATATTAACTATGTACAGCTATTGGCCAACCAATTTATACTATTGAATTATTACTGTAGACACCCATTTTTAAGTGCATTACACATAATTAGTAGTGTTTACAGTAAATAGTCAAATTAATATTTTTGATTTTTGGTCTTCTGTTTAACAATATGGTCTTTTACCTCCTGTAACTTATAAGACTAGATGCACCAATGGCCCTTTTTTATTAAAACAACTAAAAATATTGGATGGATTTTAAACAATTTTTTAAACACATCATTCAACTGGCAAGAAGAGAACAGTATTCCAAGGCCAAACACTAAATGATAACTGGACTCGAGAGAAAAAAGCAGAGCTCTGAAGAGGCATTTTTCCTGTGAGCATTTCCATCCTAGGCAGCTTTGACTTGGGCTTTGTACCCACTGGGAAAGGGACCTCTAGCAGGAAATGTTCTTCATAGAACTAGGATGACATCAGCTTCATCTCTCAATTTATCGGTGAAGCAAAAATACCCACAACTCCACATTTGCAAACACGCCCAGAAAGGAGAAATGAAACAAGACAAGGTTCAGGGGGAGGGGGGCGGAGTTTATTTCAAAGAGAATTTTTTTTGTCCAGTTTTCTCTTTCAAATTCATAAGACAAAAGTGACCTTAAAAAGGGGCGATTGCCAAAACTTAGATTTTCAGGCGCCTGCACTCCCATGTTCTTAGTTATCTGGTGGAAAAATAATGCAAGTCCATACAGTGTAATTGACCCCCAAGAGAAGGGTCAAAATGCAACATCACTTAATTCTCTGAGTACTATCAGTGTAATATTGTTTCTAAGTGGGATATAAAGAGACAAAGGAAACACTAAATTAAGTAGGAAAACTAAAATCCACAGACACAGGCTGTAAAGTAAGAATATTTATTAAATGTATAAATAAGTAAAATGAACTAAATTATATATATATATATATATATAATTGTAAGAGAATTGATACTTTAACTGTATATGTATATGTATATACAGTTAAAGTATCAATTCTCTTACAATTAAAAGAAATTCAAACAAAAAATCAAGGAAAAGAACAGATTAGGTCTATAATATCAATCAGTTTAATTGAGTCCATGTGAAAAGACCACTCATTCTTCAATTCTCTCAAGAGACCCAAACCATAGGGAAATGATTGGAATCTAGCTCATACAAATAAGAATGAAGACATGAAGGAGGAGGTGATAAGTCAGGCATTTTTAGTAATTCTGAGAAAAGAATTATCATGGTTTGAATAAGAATGGCACCCATGGACTCTTATATTTGAATGTTTAGTCACCAGGGAGTGGCACCATTTGAGAAGGATTAGTAGGTATAGCCTTCTTGGACTAGGTGTGGCCTTGTTGGAGGAAGTGTGCCACTGGGCATAGGTTTTGGAAGTTTCAAAAGTCCTGGCATTTCATTGCTCTCTCTCTCTCTCTCTTTGCCTGAGGATCAGGTTATAGCCCTTAGCTATTATTATTCCATACAAGCTGCCATGCTCTCCACCATAATGGTAATGGACTAAACCTCTGAAACTGTAAGCAACCACCAACGAAATGCTTTTGTTTATGGGTTATTGTAATCACAGTGTCTCTTCACAGTAATAGAACACTGACTAAGACAAGTACTAAGTACCCAAGACTCAGTGCTCGGAGGAAAACACCGGAAGAGGAGCCTAGAGAGCTCCAAGAAGAGCATAGGGCTGGGCTCAAAATTGACCTTATTCATTTCACGTTATTTGGCACATCAAAGATACAGTACAACTTAGATGTGCTGTGAAGAAAGAGAAGAGGTCAGGTGACTCATCTGGTCAAAGCCGCAGTCACTAAACTTGAAAATCCGAGTTCCATCGCACAGCCCACAAGTGGAAGGAAAGAATTCTTCCTGAAAGCTGTCCTCTGACCTCCACACACGCACCATGGTGTGTGTGCAGTGCCCACCCTCAAATAATTAACTTTTACAAACATAGAAGAGTGACCTGAAAATGACTCAGGTTGAATTTCTGTCATCCAAAAGGAAAGACTAATACAAATGGCTATATGTTTTGGTTACCCATATCAAAATATTCATTGACACTACTTACATATCGAAGTTTTGTTTAAGTACACATCCAGAGCTAATTAAATATTTGTGACACAAGAGTTATGCTCAGATTCTAGATGGGGATTCATTGATACTGTGGTAGGTAGACTTAATGCTTACATAGAAGATTCAATACATTTATTCAAGGACCATAAATTATGATTAGGAAATGTAAACATCGCGTCATCACAGATTCCCTAGTCTAGTGCATGCTTCTTAAATTTGGAGTACTTTTACAAGATCTCATTAGGATGGTTGCCATAAAGTAGTTTATATCTCCGTAAGTTCACAGTAAACTACAAAGAAAAAAAATACCCAGTGACTGTGTCAACATCTGCAGTTTCTCAGAGTTCAGTTACCTATATTAAATGTTAAAATATTTATGTCAGGGTATAAATATTTAAAGATTACAATTATGTAGAAGGGGTCTGCAGGACACACAATAAGATTTCAAAGCAGGCAGACATGACAGACAAGGATTCAGAAACAATGGGAATTTATGAGTTATTCAGTGTATGCCTTCTCTAAAAATCTGAATGAACACATGACAAACAAAACATTACTTTAGGAAGTGAGGAGATCAAGTAACTTACATATTATCACCAGGAATCATTATCTTGGCAAGAAGAGAATACTGATGAAGTGTACTTGACTAAGGTTAATACATGTCACAAGCATGTTGTTACTATTCATGCAGGTATGAAGAATGAGCACACAATATAAGACAAGTTTAACACTAGGTAAGGGTGAAATCTGAGGACTTTATAAATTGTCACTAGGTTACTAGTTTCAGTCTTTCTCAGAAATAAGAGTTCTCCCTTTCCTTATTATAACTATCAATCAATTCATTATTTATTCAGTATACATCAATGTACTCCCTTTTGTCTATTTTGAGAAGTTGGATTGTTACCTTAGAAAAGATATTAAAACCTCTATTATACATGTTATCAGGTGTCCAGGAACTCCTTGAAATGAAAGTCAAGGGAAGTTAATTAATTTACACAATGTTCCTCCCATCAATATCCAATGTTTAAAAATTACACTGACATTTTCTGCAAGTGTTCTTCAGTACTGGTAACTTAACCCCTATGTCTATTTCTCAGTTCTGGAACTATATAATTTTATTCTTGATCCATGAGATACAGTTAACATTATTCCTTGTCTATTTTCTCTAATATTGTAATTTTTCCACATCATCATCGCCATACTTGTTACCATCATTTATGAATTACACTGTCATCTAAAACAACATGTATGTTAGTTAGCAAGGTGAGAATAGTATTATTACATTGAAATAAAAATATATGCAATTGTTTTTCTTTATGAATAAGTCTAGAGATGGGCAGTCCTTGGGTTCAATACAGCTCTTTCAAGAGTCCCTGGTTTTTCTGTTATTCTGGTACAAGGAGGCCATACTTTTTCATACATTTCTATCCCAAGATAATGAATGTAGCTCTATCTATTACAGAAGTGTAGCATGCAGGGGATACCACCAGAGTCAGAGATACAGGGGTTGAGCCTTATATTTTATGGCACTCTGAAGATTCCTCTCACTATTTCCACTTGTGTCTTACACTCAGGCAGTTATAGACAGGGGCAGAAATTCCATATATACAGCAAAACATGGTGTTATGTTAGTTAATAATATAATGGTAAAAGAAAAGAATAACATTTTGAGGCAAAAATCGCACCATTCCTTAATACAAAAATCATCATTTTCAGCAATGTTGATTGCCCTGGAGACATGATGGTAAATGTAAGAAGCCAGGCACTGAGGTAGAAGCAGGCTTGATTCCACCTATCTGAGGAATCCAAATTAGTTAAACTCTTGAATGTAGAGAAGAACTGTGTTTTCCAGGCTGAAAAGATAGAGAAACAGTCAAGTAAGTATTAGTGTCAGGCTATGGATGTCAGCTGTTTTGTGGTTGGCCTGTTAGTCGATCTCTAAGTATATATTTGTATTACTGAAATATATGGCATATCCTAAGAACTAAAATAAAAAAAAATTAAAGATAGGTTGATGATTAAGGAGACTAGTTTCCTTTCAAATGCTTCACATCAGGAAAATGAATGCACATGTCTTCAAATTTTATTTAAGTCAGCTCAGTAGGATTTCATTTCACTGCCTGGAGGTGTCATATCAACAGGAACTGCCTGAAGCAGCAGGTGAGGACCCAGGGCAGGCATGGGGTCCTCGGAATTACAGAAGTGCTGAGGACTACCACTTATATGTTTAAAACCAACTGGAACTTCTCAATATTTGAGCACAGATAAGTTGCCAAAGTTGGAAGTCACAAAAATGATTTGATTACTAACATGAAAAACAGTTTTTTCTCAGAAATGATAACAAATGACAGAGACAATGATCTATTCCAAATATCTTGTGTGAGCTCAGATCTAATCACAGCTTAAATATTCATCTGCCTTGATTTGTCATTTCAATAACTACAAATCTCTATGCTGTTCAAGGTAATATATACATATATATATAATTTTATTGTAATACATGTATAATAGGTGATAATATATAACCACATATATATACATGATTCATATGAATACATATTTCATTAAATATAGTAGGAGCTAAATTATATGATTCTTTCATATGTGTGAGTGGATAGATAGATTTGACACACACACATTTATATAGTGAAATGATTAGTCAAATTAACTAATGCTAGTAAGTTAACCAAGTGCTGTATAGATGCTATATGTATGCAAGAGCAGAGTGTAACTCTCATCACATGCTTAAATAGTAATCTAAAGAAGATGAAAAGACATTAGTCGGTATCAAAAGCTAAGCTGGCATTTCATTCAACAAAACAATATAACTAGGCTTCCATCTTACTACTTTTTAAGGATAAAGTTCAATCATATATCGTTGTTGACCAATTTTCAGAAAGAAAAGCAACTAGAAAGAAAATATCTTTAATCTACATATATAGTAATTCTTCTTTCTTTCATTTTCCTTCCTTCCTTTCATTCAATTTTTCTTTCATTCCTAGTTTTGGGATTTTTGAGACAAGTTTTTGCTATATAACATGGTTAGCTTGATATTTAGACTAGGCTGCCTTCAAACTTATGGTAGTCCTTCTGTTTCAATCTCCCCTATACAGGTATGATAGACCATGCTTGCCTTTCATTTTATTTATTTATTTTTTTGTAGCAGGAAATAGTTGTCTTGTTGTATCCACAATCAGGAAACAGAGAATGATGGCTGCTGGTACTCAGCTCACTTTCTCCATTTTATTCAGTATGCGGCCCTTCCAATGGGATGGTAACACACACATTCAAGATATGTCTTTCCTTGTCCATTCAACATTTCTCCAAGACCCTCATAAGTATATCCATATGTGTGTTTCCATGGTAATTCTAAATTCTGTCACATGGACAATAAAGATTAACGATCACAACACCCTGTTCCCATGTCCTCTTTCACTTTTTATGCACAAAATGTACAGTTATTCATCCATGGCAGTATGCACCAGCATTCGAGCTACATGTAAATAGTTGGTGCTAGGGTAGGGATATAGCACAAGTGACATTTGCAAAGATTATCATCTCATTCTTGATATAAAAACATTGAAAGCATTTGCCTTTGGGGATCTTGATTATCTCAGGCTATAACACTGCAGTAACGATGAGCAAGTGGCACATTTAAGAACAGTGAAGGATTTATTTTGACAATAACAGAAAGAAAAATGGAAGGCTGCTGAACTATCATATAGGAAAAAAATCCCCTTCTTTTGCTATTTTATTGTATGAGAAGTTGCAGTAAATCTTCACTCTGGCTCCCATCCTATTTTATTTTACTATAGCTATCATCACTTTTACTGGGGAATGCTTTATGGAGCACTTTAGCCCTCAAACTTTCTCTCTCTCTCTCTCTCTCTCTTCTTTCTCTCTCTCTCTCTCTCACAAACCACTTGCAGTGACATTATGAGATATCTCAAGCCTTTCAATGTTTAGACACCCTGATGATAAGTGACTATTATTTCCCACTGTATGTATTTGATTATTATTTATTTATTTATTATTATTGATTTATTTATTGTGGTGTTAGTAATCAATCTCCAGGCCTCGAGCATGTTAGGCCTGTGCTCTACCATTGATGGACAAACCCTTATTTTGTCTTTAAGAAAGAGTATTTGGTCATTATATCCAAAGGTCAGAGTGATAACCAAATCCTTTTTAAAAAAAAAAAATGTTTTAATTACGTTTTAGGATATCTCTCTCAATTCTATTACAGTGGAATTTTCTTTGACACTGGATGTTTTGCCGAGCTGTGGTGTATGCATTTAATCCCAGCCCTCAGGGAGGCAGAGGTAGGCAGATCTCTATGAGTTCAAGGCCAGCCTGATCTACAGAGTGAGCTCCAGGACAGCCAGGGCTACACAGAGAACCCTTGTCTTGAAAAACAATAAATAAATAAACAACAAACAAATAAATAAATAAATAAATGAGAATACATTCATCAAAAGATTTTAAAATGTTCTAAGTGCCACATCATCATTTTTTAATGATTCAGTAACAACAGAAGAACATGTCTAGTCACCTAGAGGCCAACCAAGCCTGTCATTAAACCCCACATGACTTATGAAAGGAGAACAGGTAGAATGCTCTTCACTCCATCTTCCCAGGTCTGATTTTATGCACATATTTCACAATATATTCTGCCACTCCACCATGTGTGGTAGAGAAAGTTTCCACACTTTTTTTGACAAACGTGCCCCAAATATCACCTTTCATGTAAATCTTGTCATAATCCCACTAAGTTATAACTGTTCTTATCTAAGAGCTGTGTCTTTATTGGTTGTATGTTATCAGGGTCAAGGCATACATGCTTGATATGAAATAGAAACTCAATAAATGTTGTTATGTGAATAAATGATTATTGGATGAGTGTTACTAGGCATTTGGATGATTTGTTTGCAACTGTGAACTACCTTATGAATTGTAGAAGAAATACATTTAAATATGCAAAAGCACAGTGCCTTCAGGGAGTCTTACTTTAAGTAGCAGATTGTAAACATCAGAGAGCAGGAACATGTGCATCATCTCTGACAACTGAAGCCTGTGACTTGAAGGTGTCTTTCAGCCTAATAAAGCTTTATTAAAAGAAAGCCATAATTCCGTGTTTACACATTGCAGTTAACCTCTGCATTGTTGCGACAGAGTTGTCTAGTTGCTTCACAGACCATTTAATCCACATAGAATAATTTCTTTCTGACTCTTTGTAAAATATTGCTAAAATAAAAAAATAATTACTGTTTTAAATTGTGTGTGTGTGTGTGCATGTGCACATGAGTGAAGACACCTGAGGAGACCTGAGGCATCAGATTCACTTGGAACTAGAGTTATCAGTATGTGTGAACCACCTTATTATGTTCATGCTAAGAATCAAATCAGATACTTTGCAACTGTAATACGTGCTCTTACCTGTTGAGTGATCTCTCCAGCCCCAATATTGCTAAATCTATTATCAGAGGGAACAAACAAGTCTATGTGTAGGAGGGAGCCAGATGTAAATATATTCCATTGATGAATTTATAGGCTAATACAATGATTGTGACAACCTTATCTAAAACTCCAATCTGTATTTTTCATTCATCACTTTATATTACAGTCATTCATATGCAAGGTTCTGCTCAGTCCCCACAATGTGGGAAATGAATAGTTCCTTATCATCTATTCAAAGGAAAAATCTTTCCAATCCTTCATTTTTAGCATTCCTACCTTCACCTACTAGTCAGGAGAGGGTTAGAACTTATTGTTTCTCCAGACCTCACACATTAATTCATTCTTTTGTCACTGTTGCAGGATGTCAAGGTATAGTGGTTCACAACAGTGATCCTAACATGGAGGAAACTGAGGCAGTAGTATCACTTAGAGCTCAAGGCCAGCCTGTGCTACAGAGTGAGAGCCTTTCCAAAGAAATGAAAATAAAAAACAAATACTATCTCAGAGACAAGGGATTTTTAAAAATAAGAAAGCTTTATTTTGGCCCATAATCTAAAGTATTCAGTTTGTGGTCACTTGACCGGGTGGATTTGGGTGTTTATATGTGTTAGTCTATATCACAGGACAGGGCACATGGCGGGAGGCTGTTGGACTCATGGTACCAAGAAGGGAGAAAGAGAAAGGGCAGAGTCACCAGGGTCCTTTTCAGTGCTAACCCCACCAATGATCTAATTTCCTTCTTCTAAGCCTCTTTCCCAAAGGCTCCATCACAGGCTGCTCACCAAGCCTTCATACATGTGCATGTTGGGGAACATGCAGGGTCCAGACCCTAGCCCACCACTAATGTGGGGATTTAACAAGGCAACTCCGTATAGTTAAAAGGTGGTTTATTTTGGGGTAACTTACAGTCAGTAAAGGAATGGGTTAAAAGATCCTGGAGAGGTGAGATGCAGTCCAGCGAGGTTCTCTGGAGAACTCTGAGTTGGTCTGCCATCCAGCATCCAGGATCACGAGAAACCAAGAGGCTGCATGTTAGGATCTTGGGTCTTAAGGGCTCCTGTCCTGGCCACCCCCCAGGGACAGGTCCTAGGTAGGTGTGGCAGTTACCAGCTGCCTCACTGGTGCAGTGCTTCAAGGTCAAAGCTGGAACAGCTACCCACTACACATCACCTTTGCTCATTCTAGTTTTCTAGTGTGTCAACTAGATTTATTCACTTCTACCCATCATCCAGTCTCTGAAAATGTATGAATCTGTGTTCTCTGCTGTATGACAAAGTTTATCTGAGCTAACATTTGAATATATAAAATTGAAGCCACACATAATTTTTGTCAGAAAGTATATTCATTCAAATGACACCATAATAACATATTCATTTTCATAATGTAACTGCAAATATTTGCTTAAACTTTGACTTAAGAGAGAATATTCTACCACAATTGGGAAAACCTGGACATGAATCAATGGAAATTTCTGTAGTTTCAGAATATAGAGCACTCTTCAGGTCAGGGCAAACGTTCAGGCACACAGTCATTTTTCATGTTTTGTCTAGTCTGCCTGGGGCACTGTTTGGGGTTGGCTGAACCCTTTTGGCCACTGCTTTTTGTGTGTACCTTTAAAATCAAAACACAGAGAGCATGACTGAAGAGCAATGAAAGATGATACATTTGAAGAAATGAGATAGTAGATGTAGTTGGTGACCCTGGGTACCTTTGTTGTAAAAGGAAGAATATACATAGATTTAGGAAACATTGCTGATGGGACCAAGGGCACTGCCTACATCTCTATGTGTTAAGCATATTTGCTCAAGGAAAGATAAAATATGACAACTAATCATCAATCCAGAGCCTAAAGACACCTGCCCCTCTGCAGGAAGATTCTGAGTCACCACCATCAGTCAGTGATCACCTCTGTAAAAGCAGCAGTCCATCCAGCTGCCCAGCACTCTGCTACATGCCTCACGTGTGTCAAGTAGAAAATTAACTCTTAATGGTGAAACAATTCAAAACTTAACCTCAGGTGTCCCCTGAACATGATAGCTTACCGTTTTAGAAGTACTCATCTGGATTGCAGTATGAGACCCACTCCCCAGAGACTCTGATTCCTTGTGTCTTCATTCCCAAGTGCTAGCTTGGCTTCCCTAACACCTTTCCCAAATTCAGAATGACCTGTTGCATTTCTAGTTAATTAACAGTTTTATGGGCCTGGTTTCTTCAATATTATGTTCATGCTATTTTTGTAAGAACATTTGCTTTCTTTGTTTGGCTTTAGATGCACAGAAAATCTTCGGTTCTAAGGAATTTAGAAATTATCATTTGAATGATTACTAGTGTTCAGTTCTCAAGTGTAGGAGCCCACAAAGGCTTCCTAGTGACTAATTATTCAGGGTCAGAGAATCTGAGCTTGCTTTACCCAGCAGGGCTGCAAAATGGGATGATTTGACCACAGGCGTGGTTACCAGGTGTTGGGAAAGGTCTACACACTCGGTTGTATGGTATGCTTTGATCTTGCAAGGGGGAGGCCTTTTGCTCCTCTGCTTTGGCATGTTATGAAAAGCCCTTTTCAATAATGGACGAGGCTGGTGGGTATTGATTCAGGACCTCCTGAAGCTATCACGTGTTTCTGTCTTTCCTCTCATTGTCTAGGTCTCTCTTTCTATCTATTATTTCTTAATTTCTCTCTCTTCCACCTAAGAACTGTGGTGGTATTGTGTTCCCCAAACTATTGTGCACACTAATAAACTTATCTGGGGTCAGAGACAGAACAGCACAATATTAAACATAGAGGTTAGGCAGTGGTAGCACACACCTTTAATCCTGGCATTCCAGAGGCAGATATCCATCTAGATCTCTGTGAGTTAGAGGATACCCAAGCATGGTGAGTCACGCCTTTAATCCCAGAAAGCAAGCCTTTAATCCCAGGGAGTGATGACAGAAAGCAGAAAGATATATAAGGCGTGAAGTCCAGAAACTAGAAGCATTTGGCTGGTTAAGCTTTTAGGCTTTCAAGCAGCAGTTCATCTGAGATTCATTCTGAATGAGGACTCAGAGGCTTCCAGTCTAAGGAAACAGGATCAGCTGAAGAACTGGCAAGGTGAGGTAGCTGTGGCTTGTTCTGCTTCTCTGATCTTCCAGCATTCACCCCAATAAGTGGCCTCAGGTTTGATTTTATTAACAAGACCTTCTAACATTCGTGCTACAAAGAACCCTTCAAAAAGGTGGGAGTAGGTCAGAACTGGACTCCCCACACTCAAGCCATTGTCTTTTATTTTTTATGTGTATACGTGCCTGCATGTAGTTATATACATAGCGTGTGCTATGCCAATAGAGGCCAGAAGAGGGCATTGTTCCCAGTTTGAGCAGTCCAATGTAGGTACTAGGAATTGAACTCCAATCCTCTGGAAAAGCAGCCAGCACTCTTTACTGCCAAGTCATATCTGTGACCCCATCTCTAGCAACTATTGTTTGACAAGTTGCTGGTATCAGAAACAAGGACCATACCATTTTCTGTTAAAGCATTTTCTTATCTTGACATGGTGTGTGGCTGTTTCCCATCCAGGGGTCTTCCTTTCCTCTCTGGGCTAAGATGTAATGGTCAAAACACTCACATTGCAATAGTCTTCAACTCAACACCCTTCAGTGTCATTTTGCTCAGTCTTTGTGAAAACTAAACTCACCATTATGCCCAACTCTGCTTGATATTAGGCACCATTGACTTTCTGTCCACTTTCTTCCTACTCTTCCCATGCACATTCCCATGTGCCTTTACAATGGCTGTTTCCTATCTCTGTAATGACTCTGCATTCTGCAATTACTCATACAGTTTTCCCCTTCTTGATGGCCTCACATAAAGGACATTTTTTTCTGTCAGCTCTTCTGAGATTTAATTTCTTTTCTTTGAATACTAGTTATTCCTCTCCCTTACTTGCTAATTTATCATATAGTACATTTTTCTTTCCTTTATGTAAGATCCATAATGGTGATGATGTGTTTTCATAGCTTCATTGCTACATAACAACACAGCAAATCTCAGTGAAAGTGTATTGAGTGTGTGTAACTGAGTGGCTGAAAGAAGATCCTTCCCTCTTATCCCTGTCTGTTTTCTCATCTCCTTTTACTGTGCCTGCAACTCTGAATATCCCAGTCTGTTTCTGGAATGACCCCCTGCCTACTCTACTCCACTGCTTTTCAATTTAACAACTATTCAGGCATCATCCACACCTCCATGAAGCATTTCCTGCTGTTACTCTGCCTTCCTCAGAGCCCTGCATACCCTCTGTCACCCAGCACCAGTGTTATTGCTGGCATTAGCAGCTTGTTTGTCTCTTTCATAGCCTTAAGCTTACTGAGTAGCTTTAGCGAGTAGATAAAACCTGCAACACCAGAGATATTTTACCCTCGAGCTTATTTCTGTTGAAAGTGATAATATATATGCTAAAAAGCTTGGATGCCTAAATAGCTACAGAGTTTGGAAAACAGAAACAAATCAGAGGGGAAAGATAGGAAGGGAGAAAGAGAGAGTGAGAGTGAGAGTGAGAGGGAGAGGGAGAGAGAGAGAGAGAGAGAGTCAGAGACAGATAGACAGACAGTCAAGACAAACAGACAGACAGAGAATCATTAGAAATATTAACATTCTGGGCACACTAAATGGCTCATTCTCATTCGTTCATCCATTAATTCACCAAGAATTCCCTTGTGGTCTACTCATTGCTCGATATCATTCTAGGACATGGATATAAAATGGATAATAAATCTATCCATAGACCCTCATAGGAATCAGAGGTGAATAGAAAGACTGTCTAGTCAGAAGCAAGTCTTAGAAGTACATACTCATTCTTACACTTTATTTAAAATAATTACCTTTTAAAACCTCTTCATTCCTGGGAAGATAAGTTGACTAATAGGATTAATTACTTTTATGCAAATCTGTCAGAAAAGTTATTATTATTGGAAATATTAATAACTATAGGTCTTCTAAGGCTCTACATAATCTCACAGTTATTGATAATATATTCAAATCTAGCTTACTATCTTATGTATATATTATTAAATATGTTTAGATACATTTAAATGAAAGAATCCTGTCTTAGTAAGACGTGTTTTACAAACATGCATTAAATTTTGATTTTACATTTTGTAAAAAATTAACAAATGTTAATTAGTTGGCTAGCAAATTCTAGGAACTTTTCTGACAGCAGTCTAAAGAAGGGACAAAGAGCAAACCTTTCTTCCCTCATGTAATTTTATTCTGTCTTAAAGGAAAAGAACACAGAGAACAAGAGAAACCTAGAGTTACAGGTGAGGAAGTGGTGCTGAGTTCTGTGAAGACAGTTAAGTGGGAATGAAAAAGAAAGAGGAACCAAGAAAGTAACCCAGGCATGTATATATGGAAAATAATAGAGAGAGATACTGGTTATAGAGAGTGGATTTACATATTTCATATAACCACGGTTTGTCTTTGACAAAGTGATAGCAAAGAGAGAGACATGGATAAACTGGATGAAAATAACCTTGTGAATACGCATCCACATGAGTGTTCTCCATCAACTCTTGTGTGAATTTCTAGCTACCTTATCCAATTGAGTGAATTCATATTCTTTTACTCCAAATTAAATGTCTGATTTCTCTTTAAAAAATGTTCATTGATGTTGGCACCTTTATTATTGAATGAAATTACTGAATTTCATAAAATGTCAGCATCTTTTGCTTCAGGTCAGTCGTTGAGGTGCTAGGCTTTATTCTAGCACTTTTCCAGTGACCCTGGCAGAATAAAATGTACACTTGGAACTAATGTTCTGTGGGTGAGATGCTCTTGTTTTTCTTGGTGTCTCCCTTGAGCATCTCCCTATGTGCTGCCCGAGGACTGAATGATCAGTCTGCTGTCTTTCAAGTTGACTAAGCCATAACCTAGAGTTCTCGCTTTTCTCTGCCATCTCTAGTACCTGTTTCAACCCTTCACAAACATTGCAGAAATTTTAGTCATTATTTATTTCTGTCCTTATGGACACATTTAGACTTTTGGTCAAGCCAAAAGGCAGTTTTCTATCTTCTCTAGAGATACAGAAGAGAGCTGAAGTTCATAGAGCCACTGTAATCTAATCACACTAAAAATCATTTCCTAAAGGTCAAGGAAATACATTATAGATAATATTCATATATAACAAAACCAAAGCATAAACTATAACTAACTATACCCACACAATTTAAAGCCTACAATTATTTTTAGGTATAATAGATTTCAAGAAGATAACATGTTTGTCATGGAATTTCAATAGCTTTATTTCCTTTTAACTTCTTTTCTTTATCACTCTCTTCTATTTAAGCATAAATAAAACACTAAAGTATTACAAAACCTTGTTTCATATAAAGAATGACTATGGGTGTCTCTGTCATTCATTTTCTTTTCTTTTGCTATCCAGGATTCTTTTCTATGGTATGTTTATGTCAGTGAACTCATTTCTATGGCTATCATTTCTATGCTAGTTGAAGAAAATTCATATCTCTGTGGAAGTGCTAATAGTATTCAATGAAAGGAGATGAATATAGGAAAAGCATTATAGTACATATATTCTTGATGTCTTGTACTTTGCATCCTCTATTAGCTTTAACATTTTTAATGTATTGACAATATTTAAATGAATGTTACCATATGACAGATACTCTTCTGAGTATTTTACGTAGATCTTTCCCTTTCAAAGCTAAGCTTGGTAATTCAAGGAAAAGTTAATTTGAAGTACATGACAAACTTTAAATTTTAAATGAAGCCAATCCATACCCTGTTAGTTCATGACATTAGATAATATGAAGAAAAGGGAACAATATAGGATTTATCCCCATGAATTGTGTTATCTACTAATAAGTAATATATTACACAGGGTTCTTCTTGGAACAGCATTAATATATTTAATTTTAATGTATGTATGTATATGCACACACATGTATATGTGTATGCATAATATATATATGTATATGTGTATATATATATATGATTTATTAGAATGACTTACGTACTTGTGGTTTGTAACAATGGCTGTTTTGTGACAGAAAGGTGAAAATCTTACAGTTGTTCTATCTATGAGACTATATTGTCCCACCAGTCATGATCTGGTGCTGAAGCCATAAGAAATTCCTAGAGAGCTGCTGCCCTTCGTCCTACACTGGAATCCTTAAGTTAGATCTTAACACAACTGTGGGAATGCCTCAGCAACAGAATAAGATGAAAGTGCCAGCTAGAGTGAGGGAAAGCAGGCAAAAGGCAAACCACTTTCTTCATTTTCCTTTTATATAGGCTGCAACCAGAAGGCGTGGCCTAAATTTAGGGTTGCTTTTCTGATCTCAAGTGATCCAGATTTATAGTGGGTCTTCCCATTTCATGTGATCCACTCAAGAAAATCCTTCACAGGTGGGCCAAACTGCTTTGGTTTTAGCTAATTCCAGATGTAGTCAAGTTGACAACCAAGATCAGTCATCAAATCTAGGAACTGCTAGTTCCATACAGGCCCATTACATCCTGTGCTACTCCATTAAAACATCAAATATATTTCAAATTAGCAATCACAATTGTAAGATCCTCTCCAAATTACTCATAGCACATTTTAGTATATTCAAATTCAAATATTTATTATTATACACTTGGTCATAGAACATGAAGACGTTGCCGGGCAGTCGTGGTGCACACCTTTAATCCCAGCACTAGAGAGGCAGAGGCAGGCAGATCTCTGTGAGTTCGAGGCCGGCCTGGACTACAGAGTGAGTTCCAGGAATGGCTCAAAGCTACACAGAGAAACCCTGTCTCGAAAAACCAAAAAAAAAAAAAAAAAAAAAAAAGAACATGGAGACACCAAGCTGGTACTGACTTGAAAACTTCATTTCTACTGGATAGTATTCATAGTGCTGGAAAAAGTTACACATGCTACCAAAGGAGAAAAATTAATAAGCATTTATACCCAGCTATGAACCCTATTATGAGCCACAATAATGGCTGATATGCCAAGATATGCCCACGAGTGTAACAATGGTATGAACATTGTGGGAATAACCAGCCACTTTCTGTTTGGATTTAAGTCCTGCTCCACAAACTGAAAGCAACACCTGGCACCATTATCAGGCTATGAAGACTTGGTGAAGTAGATAATAAGCCCTAGGTGAGCACCTACTATTATCATGCTACTAAATCGACATAGTATTAAACCGATTCCTGATGGCCTTACACCCGTAAATCAGTTCATCTTTCAATCCTCAGTTGCTATTTGCAGGATATGATTAATAAAACAGTGACATACAACAGAACAAAGTGCAGAGAATAAAAGCCTGAAGAGTTCTGTTCCATAAATGCAACATTTATATCTCCCCCACTCCCCAAAGGCTCAGAGATCATTGCTGAATACAGGTAGAAAGAATGTAAGACCTTGAGGTAGGGGGGTAATGACAAGAAAACATTATCTTCTGGACACAGCCAAGCAGCTCCACATAAGAACTCACTGTGGCTGGGCGGTGGTGGCACACGCGTTTAGCATTTAATCCCAGCACTCGGGAGGCAGAGGCAGGCAGATCTCTGTGAGTTCGAGGCCAGCCTGGCCTACAAAGCGAGTTCCAGGAAAGGCGCAAAGCTGCACAGAGGAACCCTGTCTCGAAAAACTAAAAAAAAAAAAAAAAAAAGAACTCACTGTGTTTGAGATAGCATGTGAACAAGCCCAGGCTAGACCAAATCCCATCTTGTAGGAGAAAGTTGAGCACACAATCCCACCCATAGACAGGGAACTATTGGAAACTATTAGTTGCAGTTTCTCTAAAAGAGTAGCCACTGCTAAGTCAACTACTTGAAAACTTCATTTTTCATTTACAATCAGTCATTATTGTAGCTCATAATAGGGTTCATAGCTGGGTATAAATGCTTATTAATTTTTCTCCCTTGGTAGCATGTATAATTCTTTCGAGCACTATTCCCTGAGGGGAATCCCACACATCTGAGAATATTTGGGCAGTACAAACTTGTCTTAAAGGACCAAAGAGGGCACAAAGGTGGTTGGGAAGGGAAGTGAGGTTCAACCGTGAAGAGGTGGGGAAGGAGATGAATATGATCAAAATACTTCCTATGAAACTCTCTAAAGTATTATGCAAAGGAAAAAGAAAAGAAAGAGGCAGAAGATGAGAATGAATTAACATGATTGGTTTTTAGTTGACTTCTAGTGAATAGGAAAACCCTTTCTTGCATTCTAGGAACCTGTCCCATTAACAGGTCATGTAGAGAAGGTTACTACCATTAAGGGCTCCTTTGCATACTTTGTAGAATTACCTCTAAGACACAAGGTAGATGGAAAGCAGGTTCCATAATTGAGCAAAGCAACTAGGGCCATTGAATAAACAAGCCTTAAAATAAAAGCCATGAAGTGTGAGTAATAATTTCTGAAAGTGAGAGAGACAACGGTCTTCTATTTTTTTTTTAATTTTTATTTTGCAATACAATTCAGTTCTACATATCAGCCACAGATTCCCTTGTTCTCTCCCCTCCCGCCCCCCTCACTTTCCCCCCAGCCCGCCCCCCATTCCAATCTCCTCCAGGGCAAAGCCTTCCCCACAGACTGAGATCAACCTGGTGGACTCAGTCCAGGTAGGTCCAGTCCCCTCCTCCCAGGCCAAGCCAAGGGACCCTGCATAGGCCCCAGGTTTCAAACAGCCAACTCATGCAATGAGCACAGGACCCGGTGCCACTGCCTGGATGCCTCCCAAACAGATCAGGCCAATCAACTGTCTCACCCACTCAGAGGGCCTGATCCAGTTGGTGACCCCTCAGCCATTGGTTCATATTTCATGTGTTTCCGTTCGTTTGGCTATTTGTCTCCGTGCTTTATCCGACCTTGGTCTCAACAATTCTCGCTCATATAAACCCTCCTCATTCTCGCTAATTGGACTCCCAGAGATCCACCTGGGGCCTAGTCATGGATCTCTGCATCCAGATCCCTCAGTAGTTGGATGAGGTTTCTAGCACGACAATTAGGGTGTTTGGCCATCCCATCACCAGAGTAGGTCAGTTCGGACTGTCTCTCGACCATTGCCAGCAGTCTGTTGTGGGGGTATCTTTGTGGATTTCTGTGGACCTCTCTAGCACTTTGCTTCTTCCTATTCTCATGTGGTCTTCATTTACCATGGTCTCCTATTCCTTGTTCTCCCTCTCTGTTGTTGATCCAGCTGGGATCTCCCACTCACCCAAGCTCTCTTTCCCTCGACCCTTGCCCTTCACTACCCCCACTCATGTCCAGGCTGTTCATGTAGATCTCATTCCATTTCTCTGTCATTGGGCGATCCCTGTGTCTTTCTTGGGGTCCTGTTTTCCAGGTAGCCTCCCTGGTGATGTGAGTAGCAGTCCAGTCATCCTTATGGCATAGAACTCTAATAACTTTTACAAATAAAAATGCCTTACTAGAAAATAATCTTACTATGTTGTTTTTCAGGTTCAATAACAAAAATGTGAGATTTAATCAAAGAGCAATACTGAAGCATTTACATACTCATAAAGGTTTTTGGAGAGACTATAATGATATTAGTTTAATGTCCAAAAGAAAAAGTCTGCACAGTAATATCTACAGTTATGGATGCACAATGTAATATTTTAATTCATTAAAATAAATAGTCATGCAAGATGTGTTCATGCTTAAAACAAGCATTTCTATTGGATACTGTCTGAATTACCTTCAAAAACACAACATATTAAGGTTGTTTTAAATTATTTTCCTTACAGCTCAAAGAGTAGCATATCCCATACTCTTGATTAGTTGTGGTAAAATTTGGATTTTTCTAGGAAATCTTATTGGTGGATTCAGATTGAAATGAATAATCATTTGAGATGGTATCTGGGATGGTGTGGGTAACAATTGAATGAAGGATTGTTGTTGGTCCCAAACGTATGTTCCACCTGGCAATACAACACACACAGAGAAACAGCACCTCAGCTATCTGGCAATTTATGCCAACCAGGAGGAAAGAGTTAGATGGTGAGAATTAGGGGAAATGGCTGAGAGCATGGATATAAGGAACTACACCTTCAGGCTATGTGAAACCACACAATTCACACAGTGAACTTCACTGCTAGGCAACATCTTTCATGGGTCAAGGTTCTTCACAAGCAAATTCAATTATTAAGAAAGATCACAATTATGTGTGTAAATCCAGAAAAATATAGCAAGTCTGGAATTTAAGTCCCATAGGAACACAAAACAATGATTAAAAAAAGGAACTTAATTATCACATAGAAAAATTTTTCATGATTTACATCTCACTTATAAAAGCAGCTTCATTTAGGGACCAATTTAGACGCTAATATTTAATTTGTAACCTTAAAACTGTGATACCATAATCATCAGCTTTATGTTCAAAGACATATTACTTGATAATTACAAGTCTGCAAAGTTAAATTACCCCCTCAGCCCCCATTTTCATTTTTATTCTGCTATACCATGCCTGAGAGAAAAGTTTCCCTAGGAATATGAAGTAAAAAATATGAAAATATCAATAATATTAATATAAAATTTTAATTAATTATGTTTAGGAGTATAACTGCTCAGAAGCAATAAATATGATAAACCAGTTTTCAGCATTGTTGCATTATTTTATAAAAATCAAAAACAAATATTTAAGCTCCAAGTGAATCTAAATTCATTTCAGTATACACTACTTTGCTTTGAAAATTGTAATATATCCATGAAGGACATTCACTTTCTGATCCATTTAGCATTGCTGACTGAAACAATCATTGACAGGTGACAAAGATGGGTTCTTTGAGATGAAAATTTATCCCATTGTGATAGAAGTTTATTAATATTATGAAAACCAAAAGAACTAAGTAAGTCAGCAAACAGTGAGTAATGCACCTTTTCACTCCAGAGGAATCACCAGGAACAATCCTAACTTTCTGTAATACATATTTTTAGTTTAGAGGCACAGGGAGCATTTTTCCTCTTCTCACTCATATTGAAAACAAGACTTTCTCTTTGTGTTCCTATTCACATGCAAATTTTCAGTAGCTGGGGTATTTACTTACATCTGTAGAATGATAATTCTTATGCATGCATAATTTTATAGGATGCCTCTTTAAACTTTAGATTTGCTCATTTTTAAACACCTACTTTGCTTAGAGCCCTAGAGCCTTGTGTGCTTTTTTTTTTTAGTGTGTGTGTGTGTGTGTGTGTGTGTGTGTGTGTGTGTGTGTGTGTATGGTTTTGTTTGTTTGTTTGGTTTGGGGGTTTTATTTGATTTGTTTTTGTTTTTGTCTGACCAGGAGACTATTTGCTACATAGACAGTCTCAAATCCACATGGATCAGAGATTTAACTTTCTTTTAAAAAAGAGAGGAGAGAGAATACATCAAGAGCTGAGATCCTGGGAGAGGGACAGAAAGATCTCCAAATGCAGAATACCAGGAAGATTGTTTTGATGAAGTCTCTCATAGAAATGGCTACATAAACAAGACTAGAACAATGACAATCTCAATAGACACATTAACGTTGATGAGAAAAAATCCAGTGGGGTTCCCACCCTAGACGAAGAACTATGGCAAAATTGATAAGAGCGGGAAAATTAGCCTATCCCAGTGACTGGATGTCCAGTTCAGAGTGATCAGCCCTGAAACCATCTATGTACAAACAACAAAATCGGACTCAGGAGGTTGTAGGTTGCATTTATGTGTATTTACATATACATATATATGTAATAATAATAACCAAAGAAAAGGAGTCTGTTGACTTGAGAATGTGAAAGAGCATCAGAGGGTTTTGAGAAAAGGTACCTAGGAAGGGGCTGAAAGGAGGTAAAGGAGGAGAGGAAAGTGATGTAATTATATTTCCATTATGAACAAATTTAAAAATAGCAAATCATTTCTCTTATTTAAAAAGATGGGCTGTGGCTACACCAAAATGTATGATCAAAGGATAAAGGAGAAAAGCTATAGAAATAAATAAAAAAAAATGTAATTTCTCAAAATGCGATACTAGCTAATGATTTATAATTGCTGCTTGAGTTATACGTTTAATCTGTGCATTTGCAGATGCAAGTACTTCTCCTTTAGAACAATCCTTTGGGGAAAGGTAGGGTTGGCTCCACACTTTATATTATACACATGAGTAAGTGCCACATAGATCGGAAACACCAGTGTTAAGGAAAAAAGAAATCACACAAAATCTGAAAGAGAGCCTGAGTGAAATCCTTTATAACTTAGTTATTCTCATTTATCAAATTGTCAGGCATTCTTAAACTGAGTAATGATGTGTTGGTGAGGGTTTATTAAACAGAAACACTCACACACTGCCACAAGAGGTGCATTATATAAAAACCATATATATTCATGGAGGGACATTTGTCTAAATCTAACAAAACTGTGCAAATCCTTGCCCTTTATCCAAACAACTTCTCTAAAAATTTACCTAAATGATTAATTTCTATATTCTGAAACCATCATAGGCGTGAATACATTTACCATATAAACATTTTAGTAAACATAGCCTCAACAACTGAAGGAGACCAATAAAGAATAAAGAATAAAGTGTGATATTAGTTTGGATTTTAATAGAAAATAACAACAAACTAATTTGAGTAATGTTTGTAAAAGAACATTGTGAGACAAATGGTATATAACCTGGGCCTGGGTCATTGAGAAATCAAGTTCAGCAAAGAAACATCCTTCATACTTACTCACTTTCATAGTATCAGAAGGTTTCACACAGGCTCCTGGAAGCAAATACATCAATCATAGTACCCATTACTGGACCATACATGCTACAATATTAACCTGCTAGGTAAGATGTGCCCGCTGATGCAGTAGTGGCTAATTTTTTATGGGGCAATTACTGCTTTCTGATTGGAGTTGAGGTCTGCCCCACAAGAGGGAATTTCATGACTGGTACTATAATTCTGGTCAAAAGACCATGGTTAAGAGAACCTGTATTGTTACTTTATGAAATGACCACCCTTCTACATTACCTTGCAAATACTTATGTGTATACTGATAGATCTGGGCTGCTATCAGCCTTGGTCAGAAAATCTACTTTTTGCAGTGGACAAGAGTCAATGGTGAGATGCACAATTTGTCAAAGTGCTGAGAACAAGATACTCGGTTCTTAGCCCTAAACTGGGCAGCTGTATAAATCCAACCAATACCAATGCTCAGTGATCTTAAGGAAGAAAAACCAAAAGAACGTAAGAAATAGAGGATGGAGAGGATTACTACAAAATTGTCTTCTGGTCATGACATGGCTATGCATTGATGAACCCACAGCAGTTGTGGTTACCAAATAAGATCTACAAAAGCATAGGCTAACCAAAAGACTTGCAAATGTTGTGTAGATTGTCTACAGGTACTATTACATATTTGGAGCTATTAACAGTGAATAATTCCTGGAGGAGGAAAAGCCTTCCTTTTTGAAGGTATCCCCACTCGTTTCCATATACCAGTGGTAGGATCCAAACCAATGTGCCTATGAGAAACACTAACTAGACAGAGTGAGTTATAAAAATAATGAAGTTGGAAGGGGTCATGATGGGGTGTATGGGAGGAATTTTAAGGGGAATGGGGTATATATGATCATATTTCAGCATGCACAAATTTGTGTATTCACTGGGCTTTGTAATCAAGCCTTCTCACATGCTGAGAAGTTAGTGCCTTTACTTACAATAAACAAAAAGTCAATACTATTCTACATTGTAGCCATTTGGTGATCACCAGCCAACACTTAGCCACACTAACCTATAGTGAGACCTCTGTGCTTTTGAAAATGATACAATGACATCGTTTATCCAGCTACAAGTGCACAAGCAGAGTCTCTGACCCTGTTGGATCTGCTTTGTTTCCAGTTCAAAAGCAAAGCCAGTATATGCAGAAGTGCTAAGTGAAGAGCTGCAGAAAGTCAGTGCTGAAGCTCAGTTAGCACCATGACCTGCCATAGAAAAGGTAAAGAATTCCCAATACTCTTTTCTCTTTTTTGAATATAAAATAATGCATCAATTAATACATATTTGTTTTTCTCTTTTTTTGTTGTTGTTGTCATGTTTTCACACTGACCTTATGGTATTTCAAAGCTTCCTGAAAGTCTCATATTCTATCAAGGTAAAGGTGATATCTTAAGTTCTCCTCCTGGCTGCTGTCTGGCTCTGTACAGTAATTAATGGGGGTACTTTTAGATTTAACTTTCAAATAAGCACTTATTCAAATATAAAGAATTACTGACTGTAACTACCAGCCAGTTCCCAAATAATGACATGGAGATTTCTTACTAATTATGAAATCTCTGCCTATAACTTAGGCTTGTTAGTAACTAGCTCTTATAAGTTAAATTAATCAATTTATACTTATCTACATTCTATCACGTGGCGTTATCTCTCTTCTACCTTGCACCTCCTGTTTCCTCTCCATTTCTCCCGATATCTCCCCGAGCACCTAGATTCCTCTTCTACTTTCTCTTTTTCTACCTCCTGACTAGCTTTTGGCTGTTCAGCTTTTAATTACATCAATCACAGCAATCCGTTTTCATGCAGCTGTATAAATATCTCACAGCAATGGACTGACACTATCTTTAGCTCCCAATGATGAAAGATTGTGCATCAAGCCAAAATTCACATTTGATTAACTAGGAATTAGATAACTAAGCAAATGTGGTAGTTGCTACATTGGTGAAATCTCTACATATTTCTGCCAAAATCTTTCCAGAATATGATTTTGAGAACATATACACTCTGAATTTATCATTCATAAAATATTAGTGGAATACATTGTCAGTAATCTTAAGGGTTGTTGTCCGTTAAAATATTACAAACATTAATATAATCTTATTTAATGTTTTTAAGTATTTTTCTGTAAAATATACTGAGAACAAATTAAAAGAAACTGAGCAATGCATGTCACAATGTTTACTGACATTAAAGGCTGAAAAATATTCCTGTTTGAATTATGAATAATGAAAAATTATTCATTCTTTAAAAGGTAGCATAATGTTTACAAAAGCACAAGAAATGGTTGTAATAATAGGAAAGGAAACTAAACCAATTAATGTTGCAAAGAAGCAAATTGAAATACATCACTTTCTTTTGTATATGGAATAGTAAAACCCTCTAATAAACAGGGCCCTTATAATTAATATGATGACAGAAATCTTTGTGTCACTGTAATTATAATTAATTTGAAGCTTATGCTACACAGAACGCAGCATGTTGCAGATAAAATTTCAATATTCTCATGTCAGAAAAAGGACAAGAATAGCAGTATTTGGTAGTAGAATTTGATCATTTTACATATAAATATCTTAAGATACATTGCGATTGATTAACAAAGATATCTAGATTTGAATTCAGTTTCACATTCAAACCATCTCAGGTGTTTAGGCCTGAGAAATATCATTAATACTAATTATTTTAATCTTTTGCTATAAAGTGGTCTGTAATCTTGGTCAAACATTCATAAAATAAATGCACAAACACACATGCAATACCATATTTTGGCAAATAATTAGAAATTAACCCTTAATGTGCTCATGTGTATCTTTCCAGCAAATTAGACTGGTTTAAAACATTTCAAATTTGATGGTATTCAACACAACATTACTTTTTCACATTTTATATTCTTGATTTTTTTTTTTTTTTTTTTTTTTTAGAAAGAGTCACTATACAGCCAGGAACTTGCGATGTCTACCAACGTATCTTAGAACTCGCAGAGATTGACCTACCATGTCTCCTGAGTGTGGGATTATAGGCATCCATTACTGTGTCTGAGAACTTTTCATATCCTAATCAATGGCTGTAACAATGTTTATTCTCTAGATATGTTATTTTAATGTCTTGCTTTATATCATATTTTACTAATATTGAATGTTATGAAAATTAGCATAAATTCTCCTAAACTCTAACAACTAACATTTGTAAAGTTTACTTCTTTTGCTCATGAACATATCTTTAAATATGTGGTTGATAAAGTACACTTTCAATCATATCTGAACATTTTTATTTAACAACATATTTTACAATTATTTGCCATTCAAAAATATATGTATGTTATCATGATAACAGAAGAGGTTGTACTCTGTATGACAAAGTCCATTCCCTAGGAACTTCCAGTTTTCCCCTTTGTGATGACTATAAGGTAACAAATGGGTGTCATTTCTTGATGACAGCATTAGCATTTCTATTTTCCTAGTCAAGTATGTCAAAACTCATTTGGAAGAAGCCATTATTTGAATTCTTGAAGGAATGTATAATGACTCAGTTGGGGAAACTAAGATAACACAAATATTGAACAGAAAATGAAATAACATTACATATTGAATGTCTTCGTAATTTCTTTAATGACAATATCTGCTTCCTTCCAGGATTATGTGAGCAGTATTACTTAGGGATGTTCTACTCAGCTCAGTATAAACACCATAGGAGCAAAGTAAAGGAGGGTTTTGGGGTTGGTGTTGGGACACAGTGGGCAAACAATAAGGGTCTACAACTGTCCTAGAATCCTTCTGCTGTCTGGATAGTCAAGTCCCTTAATTCATGCCATTGCTCCTTGTATGTGTGTGTCTACTCCTCCTGACCTAGCCTTGCAGCAAAGAGGTGGGAGCCTTTGTCAAGGGAAAAGTGTGTGGTGCACTATTAGCAGAATTTCTCAATGGACTCCTGATGTAGGTCATAGAGCAAACAAGGCCTTGTCTTTCAAGTACATGCCTGTGCTGCACAGGAGGTTGAATGTAACCTGATAAACAAACACTACAATTGGTTCCAGATTGTGCCTATACTCTTTCTAGACAGAAGCACAGAGACAAAGAAAAAAGGTGGCATTGAGGTTTCATTGAGAAAGACAGAGGTTAGGTTTAAAAAGACAGAATAAGACTGTGTCTTATTGTGAACAGTCAAGCATCAGAGAGAAAGCAAGTATAATGGAGCAATGAGGCTCACTTCTTGCCACTGAGCCTCCACTCATAGGGTGGGGGCTTTACATTGGTACAGGCCTGTTACCAAAGTTAAAAGTGTCTGGTCCACTGTGGCCACCAATCATTTACTCCTCAAGCAAGATATCCCTCAGAGACGTTCTGAACAATGTTCTCATCCACACACAGAGTTTTGACAGAGAAGTTTTGCCTAAAGAGAAAAGTAGGAATTCTGGGAATGAGAAATCTAAGAACAGGTTACAATGTGCCAGAAAAAGTCTCTAACAGGAACCTTGGCAACTATCCTCTCAGAGAAGATGAGTGGGTTTGGTTTTAGTTAGCAGAGCAATGTCTGCTCCAGGCATTATAGAAAACAATAGAACAACCACCTAGTAATCAGTGAGCTTGACACCTGGGCATGATAAGGAAAAGCAACATCAGATGAAGACTTGTCAAAACCGTGGTCCTTCAGGGTTACTATGGGCACACTGAACAGTGCTTTCCTGGGGAGCAACTAACAGTGTTGACAGTGATAGTGCAGAGCAGAAAAATCGTATGGATGCTGTTAAAATAAGCCACATTTACTATGCAAGCAAAGAATCAGTAAAAATTAAAAAGCCCTAGAGAGTTACCAGTACCCAGAGTTTCTAAAATATATTTGCAAAATCTACAATTTCAAACATTACAAGATATTGAAAGGAATACAGAAGAGTAACTATTACTCTAGGCAAAAAAAAAAAAGCAAAAAAAAAAACAAAAAAAAACAGACAAAAGTAAGTTTGTGACAGCAACTGGATGTTAGATTTAATGTGAAATCCATTAAAAGCAGATCTCAGGAAGATCTGAAAGAACACATGTTTAAGGAGTAATGGAAACTGTATTCAAAATGTAGCAATCCACAGACAGAATACAAAACTAAGGGTACTAAATACAAAAAGCGAAAACTCTATAACTAAGATATTTCAGTAGTAATGAAAACCCTTTGGTATGAAAGTACAGTTGGTGTGAAAGACTCACAAAAAGCACTGCACAGTATTTTTGAACCTTTTAACAACAACAACAAAAACCTGGCAAATTCTAAGACAGGTATTTATATTGCATTCCAACCAAACGAATAGAGGAAAAAAATAATGAAGAACTTCAGAGAAACACAGGGCATTTAAAGTCACATTGACATGCATGTAAGGGAAATGCTAGAGGATGGGAGAGAAGGAGATGAAGATGTGTTTGAAAAAACATAAATCTTCTCAAGTATTTATTATACTTTTATCTAGTTTATCATACAATTATCTATTGACTTAAGAGTTTCAATGATCTCAAAGAAAGATGAATGGAAAGAGATCTGATTAAAAACAATGCTTCACAAAAATATGAATTAAACCAAGACTAAAATGAAACCCCCAAATCAGCAAGAAAACCGGCTGATCACAGAACAAAGGAGTAATGTTGTGGGAAAAACATCTATGTATAAACTATCTTTGACACCATAAGCCAAATTAATTTTTAAAATATGTATCTGAACCATGGATCTCATCCCAATGAAAGATTCTGAAACTTGCATGTTAAGATAATATTTGGGTTTGATTCATGAGTAAGAAAATGGAGGTGGGAATAGGGGGTGTGTTGCGCGGGGAGGATGGGGGGCAGGGGCAGGGAGGAGAGGAGGATCTGTGGTTGGTATGTAAAATGAATAGAAAATTTCTTAATAATGATAAAAAAAAGAAAATACATCCTTGAGGGATAATTTTTCTTCTCATTTCATCTTGGTCCTACCTGGACATCCTGTGCCTTAAAAATCAAGTTTAAAAGTAAATGACTTGTGTGAGTTATTTCTCTGGTTGCTATGACCAAATGCATGACAAGAAATGAAATAAGAGAGAAAGGGTTAATTTGAGACCATGTTTTAAGGATAGAGTCCATCTTGGTGGGATAGCGATAGTGGCATTTATTACTATGCGGCCATGTGGCTAGATATCCTCCCATCCTGAAGGACCACAAAAATGAGGAAGAGAAATGGTATTGCTCACCTGTCTTTCTTCTTTTCTCTCTTTTTTTAATTCAGTGTAAGACCCTTTTTAAAAGGATAATGGTGCTCACAACGAGGGTGGGTCTTCCTTCCTAAGTCAAACTGCTCTGGAAACACCCTCAAAACACAGGCAGCAGTGTGTCTCCTAGATGGTTCTACTTGCAATAAAGTTGATAATGAGCATTAACTATCACAATTTCCTTTAGTGGGTCATCATGGTCATTTATGAGCTATTTCTGGGTTGCCTTAGAGGTATTATGAATTGCTTAAAAGGCTCAGCTGTATTTTACACATACTTCTTTAGTAGTACCTGTGTTTCCATTTAAATATCAGGATAAAATCTGCAGGCACCACCATTATTACCTCCACCATTTGTGGTTTTACAGCAGGAAGCTTCCAGAATGGCAATATCTTACCCTAATTTCCATGTTAAAGGAGCCATCCTTGACAGCCTGATAGAAGTCCAAGACCAGACAAAAGATCAATTTCCTGATAAGAAGCAAGAATTGGAATGTGGTCAATATTTCCTATTATGAGAGGTAATATTTTACTTCTTTCTCCTGCTTTTTATACTTATATACTCATTCATCCACACAAGAGAAGGAGCCCCATAAATGGCAACTTGTTCACAAAACTGACCACATGCTCTACAACTCAACACAAAACCTTCAAGACTTCTTCTGACCTAAAGTGTGTCTGTTTTAAAGAGATCATTCTAGTAGCTTCTAGAGCTCATTTAAGATCTCATTCAGCTGACTTCACTGTCATAAAGGACACTCATTAGTGCAGCCTCAGTACCCCTAGGAAAGGTGATGGTGCCTGCTAGCATCAGTTCATCAAGAAATATCATCCCACATTAACTCCTAATGAACATTTAGTGGTGGACACATTGTTACATCCTATCTCTGGTTAGTGGTTCAGTGTGGACCATCATGGTCCTGTTATATAAACTTTAAAAATCAGTAGCATTTCAATTAGATAAGTTTAACATTTTAGTATTATGTGGGATAATATGATCAGGTTGCCACATACTACCCATACTTGAGATTATTGACAAAGCTTAACAGAAAATATTTTACAAAACCTCAGGCAAAATGCATGCCAATATTTTTATGACACATGGTTAAGAAACTTTTCATTAATTGAGACATAAAACCACTACAAAATTTTCAATTTCTTGCCAAGTACAAAAAGGAAACACTGACCAGAATAAGTTACTATGGAAACAGACAATAAAACAACATTCAAAAGGAAGCAGGGGAGACATTTTTGATAGGAAAGGGGAAAACAAAGGATATGCAATAATAAAATCCTCAAGGAATTAATAAAATAATGAGAAACTAAACAAAGATTGAGAAAGAAAATAATTGAATATATAGAGTAAAAAAAGAAAGAAAACCAACCAATATAAATATGAGCAAAATATATGAATGCAAACCAGAGGAGAAAATACAAGCTTTAAAAATATAGGGAAAACAATTTTATTGGTAGTCAAAGCATATAACCTAATATCATATCATGGAAGACCATGTTTGTGAGGGCCAAGGAGATGATTTACAGATAATTCAGGTGGTGATATGAATCATTATGAGCAGTTTCAAAATGGTAACATGAAAGTTCGTGCACTCAGAGATTTAATATTTCTTCTACAGACAAAGGGAAATATATCACAGCTGTGCACTAAAACCTGTGCATGAATATGGACTATGTGGACTAACCAGAATGACATAACAAGTTTTCATTGCGAGAGTTGATATAATGTGATACTTATGCTGGAGCTTTCCAGATGCGTTGTAACTAGGCCATCAGCACAGATGGAAACAACAATTTAATATTATCATAAACTTAAACGTAAAATGTCAACCCACAAACTCCTATGAGGTAGGTAGAACAATCTAGTTGGCCTTCAGCATGATAATAGCCTTTGAGATGTATTCCCAATAGCAAGAATCATAAAAGACAAAAGAACTGATAAGCTGAACTTCAACAAAATTAAAAGCATTTTCTGTGGAAAAAAAATCAAAGAGAATGAAAAAGCAAGTGACTGGCTGAGAAAATTTATTTATTAATAGTATATCTGAGAAAAGTCTATCATTCAAATATTATAAGGAACACTTGAAACTCAAAAATAAGAAAAACAACCCAATTTAAAAATGGCACAGAGATCTTAGATCCTTCACCAATGAATTGACCAAATCTAGAACACTGGCAATCACCCAATGCTGAAATGAGCAGTAGGGACTCATTCATTACGGTGTAGAAATGAAAAATGGTAATGTCAACATTGAAAGAAAGCTTTACATTGACTTACAATACTAAATGTAATAAAATTACTATTATGTTTTGTTTTGTTTTAGAACAAGTTGGCCATCCTAACCACTTTAAAATGATCCCTTATGAAGTAATTTTCTAAATCAAACTGAATTGTTTTTTTAATATTCTTTCAATCACTCTTCTAGATGACTCTGTTTATGCTTCATAAGTTAATGCATATTTTAGAGGCCATTTCCCAGGTTTCAAAATTAATCTTACATTTAAATCATTTTAAAAGCTATTACCTCTTTTGTTTTTAAGTTTTTATTGAAAATAGATTCTTCTCTCATACAATAAATCCTGACCACAGTTTCCCCTCCCTCTTCCAGTTCTTCCCCACCTCACCTCCTCCCTAGATCTACTCTGCCTCCATTTCTTCTTTAGGAAAGAGCAGGCCTCCAAGAGACAACAGTCAAACAGGACAAAACAAGGTACAACATGACAAGGCAAAAACCCTGACAATGAGGCTAGACAAGGCAACCCAAAAGGAGGAAAAGTGTCCCAAGAACAGGCAAAGAGTCAGAGATATACTTGCTCCCACTGTTAGGAGTCCCACAAAAACACCAAACTAACAACCATAGCATACATGCAGAGAAGTCATTATAAGATGTATCATTACCTTATCGACTTAATAATCAGTCACTTCAACCTTTCTATTAAATAATCCTACACCTTTGTTGAAACTTCAGTGCATATATCTAAAGGCGTATTTCTAGAATACTTTATACCAAGAATTTATTTTTATTTGTGTACTTTTATTTATTTATTCATCACACTCTTGATTTTTGTACCTTTGTAATAAATTTTGAAATCACGCAATTATAAAGCCATCTTTATTTGTATTTCAAATGTATCTGTAGCAACAACAGGTTACAAATGAAGGCAGTAATCTTATATTCACATGGATATGAATTTATGTAAGTATTTATAATTGTTAAACATCAAGAAACAGAATAAATGAAAGGAAAAGAAAGCTAGGGAATTTTGCAAACATACCAAATAAAAGAAACAGAAAGTAGAAATGTCTAGGCACAATTTTGTAACATTAAAAAGGCTTATAGGTAACATATGTTCTAAGTGGTATTTACTCTGTGTGGCAAGCTAGACAGTAGCATAATGGGCTAATAAACCAAGACAGTCATCCTATAGTGTAGAACACTGATTTATCTGGAAATGGTTTTACAGTAGGCATCGCATTGGGGTGAGAAGAGTTAAACATTATCTTCTAATTTAACTTAATATAAACATTTACAATATATTGGTTTGTACAATAGAAAAAAATAGATTTTATGTCTGAGAGGAAGTATAGGATAATCTGAGTGATATTTTGCTTCAGAACTTCCTTTTATTGTATGTGTTGCTGTGTTAAATTGTATTTTAACAGGTAAAGGGCTTTAAATCAACTGCTTTATAATGCTCGCTTAAAAACATAAAGATCTTCTTGCTCTGAAGAAGAATGCCCAGAAATGAAATTTGCCTGAAGGTGATGGGTAGATAAGAAATAGCATCATTAACAAATATTTATTGAGTAACTAGGACACCTAGGCTGTGTGCCAGAAAAAGGCACAGATGTGTTTTTCTGGAAGCGAGCCTGAAAAAGTCTGTGTAGCACAAGGGAACTGAGACCCCAGATGAACATGTTCCCCTAGAACTTTCCCCTCTCATTTTGTTCACTTGTCCTGTTCTCTGGACTGACTTCTGTCATACTTCTTGACTTCCTTCTTTTTAGATTCACTGTCCCCTTGCAGAATTTAAACAATATGTAAAGGCATTTTATACCTTTACATTTTATACCATTAAAGCGTATGTGGTATAAAAATGAAAGTGTGTGTTTATAACCAAAACAAAAGTCAACTGAAAATACATTAGTTGCTCATTAGTAAGACTCAGAAGTCACTTTCCAGTCCTGTCAATCACATACCTATAATCTCAGCACTTGTGTAGTTGAAACAAGCATGTACTAGAGAATTGCTGGCCAGCAAATCTAGTCCAATTTGTGAGTCCCACATCTCTGTGAGAGACTCTGCTTTAAAAAAATAGTGGATAGCTCCTAGAAATGACTCCCGAAGTTGCCCCTCTACCTCCCATGTGTGCACGCATGTGCACACACACACACACTCATATACAGACACACACACATATTCAGACACACACACTCACACATACATGCGCACACACGCGCGCCCGCACACACACACACACACACACACACACACACACACACACACGCACACCAATAAAAATTTGGAGAGTACCAGGAAACTTCTGAAGGTGGTTTGGATATGCGTATGATATGGACTATGGTGATGATTTTAAGAATATCTAGTCACCAGGCATGGGTATAGAGAGTGCACCCTTTGACATGTCATTCAAACCTCCATGAAGTGGTGTGGACAAGGAAGTTTGTTTATGTGCTGATATGTCAACGTGTTAGTTTCCATTCCTCTTCCATGATAAAACACCCCAACAAGAACAACTTAAGAGAGAGAGGGATTATTTCGCTTGCAATTGCAGGTCCTAGTTCATCTTTCTGGAGAAGTCAAGGCAGCAGATATTTGAAGCAACTAGTCACATCATGTCCATAGGCGAGAAAGATTATAACAAACTAATTCATGTATACAAGTGTTCACCTCACTTTCTCTCCTCTCATGCTGTACAGAATCCCTGCCTAAAGAGTTATGCCGCTTTCAGCAGGTGGTACCAGTTTGAGTAATGCAGTCAAGAAAATACCCCCAGAAATATGCTCAGGGCAATCTAATCTAGACCATCTCTTATCCGTGTTTTCTTCCTGGTGACTCTAGACTGAGTCAAGCTGAAAATGAAAACTAACCATCAAAATCAACTTCCTTTGTAACGTTCCTTTCTTCCTGTATTGTATGCCTGTGAACTCTATATGAAATTTAAGATTTTCAAAGCCATTGATACTCATCTAATAAGCAGACCAAATTTACTATTATTAGTAGTAGTAATATTACACTTTTCTTTCACCTTCTTATAAATATTCAAGCATATCAGATCAGATCAAACATGTCACTGCCCTGTCTTCATAGCCAAGATAGGTTCTGTTCCCATTCCCAAAAAGTCTGTTTATTTCTTCCTGACCTCGAGCTCTGCCCTTGAGCAGACAGAGGCTCCATTTTCCATCCAGTTGATGAGTACAGCTTTATTTTATGTTGAACTCCGTGTCCGTTTCCTCTCTGCTCAGTACTTTTTAAGGTTTTCCATTTTAATTAGACCAGTCAATTACCCTCACAAGAGACTATCTTACACGTTTAAAGTCAGTAGGGATTTTCATCCACTTTTTCAAAATGTGCCCTTTTAACTCAGTTAAAAGCTTTTCAAAATCCTTCCTTCTTAAAAGCATAGATAAGTCACTTATTAATACTTGAGATTTTTCAGGCCACCCCCATTATGTTTCAAGAAAGCTATTTCCTAGTATCATAACTAGCTATCTACATTGCTCTCCACAGTTTTCTTTTCCATTTCTCTACTTACAATCTCAATTTTCTCTTTTGTTTAAAAGGCAGAATCCCCAAATGATTCAAAGTGTATTCCAAATAGTAATTGAAACTTGTGTTGGTTGCAAGAGCTGATTAAGTTTAATCTTTTATCCATATGTTCCCAAATCAAAAAGATTTTAAAAAGTATTATCCAGGTCGGTAAAGCACTGCACAGAAGAAAAGTCGTAACAATACTGAGCCACAAGTCAAGCCAAATATGCAAGCTCTGTGCTATTACGCTAATGCTTGTTTCACAATCATCTGGACTCAAATATTATTCTAGAACATAGTTATAAATTAAACTTCCAAAGCACCTAGAAAAGTCTCTGAGGTGGCTCAGTGGCCACTGCTTTGGGAAATAATACTCCACAAGCTATATGGATGTCAGAGTGCCAGCTCATTGTCCACCGGCAGATGGGGTGCACAGTGACCCTATCTCTTCACTTTAGTTGTATTTTTCCTCTTAATGAGATAGTATTCATCACTAGGGGGCAAGTAATAAAATCAGTCCCAGAAGCAACATCTAAGGTTAGTTTCTGTTCTTTGCCATATATCACTACAAACTCTGAGAAGGTAACATTTTTCATAATGTTTAGAGATGAATAACAGATTTTACTAAAGGAATATTGACTGATTGTTAAAGACTGAATGAATGCTCTAGTCCTGAGTCTGTAGATCCATGAATAATTTTCATGGAAAATAATAATTTCAAACATTCTAGATTACACTCAATATAAATGCATAGTGTTTAGCATCACTTTGAGATATCATCCAGCATGTGGATTGTGGTGCAGAAAAATAAAAAAGTTAACTTGAACCAAAAGTAAAATTGATACCAAATTATTCTCTCAGAACCTGAAAGTATAATATATGTGTATTGGCTTCTAAAACCACCTGAAAATCATAACAAGTAATTTGGTTTATTTTCACTATATGTACACCATTGTCTTCTGGCCTCGTAAATATAAGAACTCCAATTTCTTTTAATTAATACACATCATCTCAATAGTAAATAATGAAACAAAACATGTAGTTGATTCTGTATGTTGACCAGTTGTCAGAAGTTTCATTTCCTATAACTAGACTAAGACTTGTTGTCTGAGTAGTATATGATTTCCCTAGTAGTGGTTATTCAAAGGACAAATGGGTACAAACATGATAAAGATGTTTCTCGAAGTTATTTGTTTTGTTCTTATTTACTTTCCCAATATTCTTTCCTGGTTTTATTGTTATCAAGCTCACCTGCCTGTCTCTGTGGTAAATTATCTTGTAATTAAACAGAAATTTTGGTAGCAAGAAAAAAAATACCTTAAAAAAATATCCTGGGAACATTCCAGATTTTGACTTTTCCTGGTTTTCAGTAAGGCAAGTAACAATACATGTCACAGAAACCTTAAAGGTATAACCAGACATCAACTATGGGACAGAAAGAGGTTAAGAAATAATTGCTTCTTGGTAAGCTTTTGTTTTGTCTTGCATGGCTTATAAAATCCATGTAGGCTTGTTTGCCAGTTGTGGTAGATAGCTCTCCAAATCCTGAAGGTCCACCTTCATGACTTAATTTGGGCAATAATTTACTTCAACTTATCCAATATTAACTCACTGGGTTAGCAACAATGTTCTGCAATAAAACTTCTTAGTCTGTGAATTAAACATAGGCCCTCTGAAGTATAGGGATTGAGACGTTATTACTCCTCTGTGTGTGTCTTTGCTCAACAGAGAACTACTACCACTCAGCACACAGTCTCTGCTTTCTTTATCCTTTTCCTTATCAGGACATTAAACTCTGTCACCAAGTTCATAGTGAAGTCAAATTTTGACTGAGTACATTTTATTTCCATTTTATTACACATAGTTTTCATGTAAGAATGGCATTTTCCGTGTGTAGTTTCAAAGAATAAAATATATTGTTGAATGAAAAAGGAAGACTATTGAAATTTATAGCACAGAGATAAGATTATGTAATTCTGATAATTAGTGAACTAATTGATTTCTGCCTTCCCAACAGAAGAGTTCCAACTGAAATAAATTCGACGTTTGCTATTTTGTCTTTACCATCGAAGTAGACAATGTTTTTGTTTATGACCAGCTTTCTCCATGTGTTGTCCAAACTCAGTGGGCATAATTCACAGCTATTCCCTGGGGCTCTCTGTTAAAGAAGTCAGCCAGCCTACTTCTAGTGAGACAGCTTTTATATCTCCTCCACAGCTCACTAGAGGGTACTCTGATGAGAACCCAGTGCAAGTGGGAACATTAACTATTGGGATAAAGGACTCAGGGAGCAGAGGGGAACTATAACTGAGACAAAGGGAAACTGTACACAATAGTGCCAGTGGTGTGTGACTCATCTCGTCAAGAATAAGGAAAGGTGCAGTTCCTTCCAAACTCAAAAGGTTTTGGAGGGCTTAAGATAGGGCGTGAAGAAAGAGGTTTAAATGCTCTCTTCCATTAGATACTGGGATAAAGCCATTTTTAAGTGGAAATATTTGCCTATCTTCTTCATGTAGTTGACTTGCAGGGGACTCTGATTGTGCTTCAGTGAACAGGATTAGCTAATAATCAACTGTTTGCAAGGATAAGGGCAATTGATAGCTACTGGCAGAGAACTAGTTTTATTTAGGAGCAGGGGTTGCCATTAATAGGCTGCCCATAGGCTCAGATGATGGTTCCATTCAGGTATCCACATGGTCAGTGCTAACTTGATGTAGTGACTTTTTGTTTTAAATGACATAAAGTTGGTAAGGACATAAAAGATATGTTGAGGGTTGGGAGGTAGCTAGAAAAAAGGAATGGGGCTGGGCGGTGGTGGTGCTCACCTTTAATCCCAGCACTAGGGAGGCAGAGCGAGGCGGATCTTTGTGAGTTCGAGGTCAGCCTGGGCTACCAAGTGAGTTCTAGGAAAGGCGCAAAGGTACACAGAGAAACCCTGTCTCGAAAAACCAAAAAAAAAAAAAAAAAAAGAAAGAAAGAAAGAAACTAGAGGTCTAACTATTATTCAAATTTAATTCACATATTTAATTTAATTTCTGTGGGTAGCAAGCATTATTTATTAAGGGTAGCTCCCATTTTAAGAGCAAACCAACTACATGTATACTATCAGTTAGTAAGCAAAGTACCTAGTTCGTAGGTACTAAATAGAAAACAAGAAAAGGTTGGGAGCCATTGCCAGGTTAAAGAACAGATTACAAGCACAAGGATGGGAATAGATGGGGGAAATCGCTTTAAAATGGGGAAAGGAAGATAAGATGGCTACCTTGGCTACCCCTTTTTGACATGTCTAATGATATCACTATTTTTTAGGCATATTTTACCCTTACATGTCAGCTCTGCACACTGTATCAACAGAGATCTTGACTGGTTAGAAGTACAGGTTTTGGAGAGAAACCCAGATGGACTGATCACCTAAGTGAGAATCGAGGAGGAAGAGTATGATCTTGTTGCTGTTTTGTTTTGCTTTATCATGTTTTACACCCAGGTATCAATCTCTACGGAGGAGGAAAATACGGTAGAATCTTGATCCTGACGTATGTGTTTAGAAGATTGGTAAATGCATTGCATAAACAGGACAAATTAGAGAATCTGATATATGATTGCTAACTATTTAATATGTGTTCAAAATAACCTTGTTACAATTCTGTGTATTTGAACAGGTTGTAATCAGTATCTACAAAATCACTGATAATAAAACAAATAAATTAGTTGATCCCATCAAAAGATTATACTGAGATTAAACAATTTTTGAGTGGCTGTTACAGTGTACAGTAATGTTTCTAGATCTTCTTTTGCTTAAATCTTAATGCTTAAAACTTCATTTTCTATGATTTTATTAAAGACAAAATATCACATAATATGTAATAGCCACTGCAGTTTAAGAGGGTTGTAATTAATTATATTTATAATCTAAGATTTTGCTGACAATGCAATAAGCATGCAATTTTTCTTTCTGTTTGATCTTTACATGATTCCTTTTTGTAGTAAACTTCAGAGAATGGAGAGAAGTCTATGTGTTTAGGAGCACTTGCTGTACAGAGAAGACCTGAATGTGAATCTCAAGCAACTATGCAAAATGTTGGCAGAGAATGCCTCCTAACCTAATGTTAGCAGGTAGTAAACAAGGGTGATGTTTGGAGCTAGCAAACTAGTCAACCTAGCAAATAAGGGAAAGAGTGGCACACTCACCCATGTATAAACTTGTACATAACCCCCCCCCCCCCGACACACACACCGAAACACATACTCACACATATGCGTTCTGTCTGTCTTTCTCTGTCTCTGTGTCTCTGTCTCTGTCTCTTTTCTTCTCCCTCTCCCTTTCCTCCCTCCCCCCCTCTCTCTCTCTCTCTCTCTCACACACACACACACACACACACACACACACAATGCATCCATGCACCCATGCATAGTCACACAAGACAAGATTTCAGTAAGGTCATATTCTCATTGTTCAAGTGGATTTGATTATTTATACAGCTAAGTCCTCTAGAAATCAATGATGTTTCTCTACAGAAATGATGTAGCACGTATTGAAATTAAAGAGAGGTAACCATTTTATCTTCAAAAGGAAGATATAAACAGATATGAGTCACCATAGCTCAAACTTTTGCCCAGATTTGAGTTCATTTAGCATGTTATATAAAATGGCCAAATAGTGTAACTTTACATGCTGTTCTATATTTATTGTTTTCAAAGTAAATGTACATATGATTTTTATTTTTATTTTTTGACAGAGTTTCTCTAGGTAGTCCTGGCTCTCCAGGAACTTACTCTGTAGACCAGGATGGCCTTGAACTTAGAGATCTGTCTGCCACTGCCTTTCAAATGCTGGGATTAAAGACATGCTCTACCACCACCTGGCTGTACATATGATATTTTTAACTCAAGTTTAAATATTTGCATTGGTCTAGTTTTTAAGTTGATGTTTTATAGAGAATGCTTCTTAGGGATTTTTTTTCCTAAGGAAGCAATTTTCCATTCATTCATTCAAACTGCACCATGAGTAATTGATTCTGTAAACAAAATTCTCTCAAGTCCCACGGCTTTTCAGTATTAGCCACCTAATATCCTCATAATAAATGTCAAGCTTTGGATCTATATATAGAAGTAGTTCATTTACCCATCAGATATCTTCTTTTATTGTGTTATTTTCATTTTTGGTAAAACTGTGTTTAATATTATTGTTCCTTAATATAGATAGATAGATAGATAGATAGATAGATAGATAGATAGATAGATAGATAGATAGATAGATAGAAAATGGAAAGTTCTCAAGTGTCTTTTTCTTTGATGATGATGGCCTTGATGATATGATGATGATGTTGATTTACATCCCAACCGCAGTTTTCCCTCCCTCCTCACCTCCCAGTCCCACCCCCCTGAACTCCCCTCTGCCTCTCCAATCCACTCTTCCTCAGTTTGTATGCAGAAAAGGGCAGGCCTCCAATGGATATCAACCAAACATTACATATTGAGTTACAGTAGGACTAGGTACCTCCCCATGTATTAAGGCTTGGCAGGGCAACTGAGCATGAGGTATAGGGTCCCAAAAGCTGGTAAAAAGTCAGACAGCCCCAGATCCCACTATCAGGAATCCAACAAGAAGACCAAGCTACAAAACTGTAACATGTATATGCAGAGTGTCTAGATCAGTCCTGTGAAGGATCCCTGGTTGTCAGTTCAGTCTCTACGAGCCCCTACAAGTCCAGGTTACTTATGCTGTCCTTGACCCCTCTGACTCCTACAATTCTTCCTCCCTATCTTAGGCAGGGTTCCTGAATGTTTGGCTGTGGGTCTCTGCATCTCCTTCCATCAGTTGCTGTATAAAGCCTCTTTGATGATGATAGTTGGGCTAGGCACCAATCTATGAGTATAACAGAATATCACTAGACATCATTTTTTTTTTTTGCTAGTCCTGTTTGGTTCAATCCTAGATCTCTGGGCCATCCACCTTCTGAGTCTTGGCACTCCAGGCAGTTTCAGGGGTAGGCTCTCTCTTATAGCATGGGTCTCAGGCTGGAATAGTCATTGGTTGGCCACTCTCACAATTTCTGCACCATCATTATGCCAGTACATCTTGTAGGTGGGACAGACTGGTTATCTGGCTGGACTGGTATACCAGTCCCTCCACTTGAAGTCTTGCCTGTCACAGGTGATTCAGGCTACATATCCCCAATTGCTAGGAGTCTTAGCTATGGCCACCCTTGTAGATTCCTGGTAGTTTCCATTGCACTAGGTCTTTATCTCACCCTAAAATGCTCCACCCTTTTTCTAGTCATCTCTTCCAGTACTCTCCTCATTCACGCCCCCACCTGATCTTTCATAATCTCATCCCCACTCATCCTGAGTCCACCCAAGAAATCTATTCTATTTCTTCTTCCCAGGGAGATGCAAGCATCCCCACCTTGAGTCCTCCTTATTAGTTTCTTTGGGTCTGTGGATTGGATAATGGTTACTCTTTGCTTTATAGATAACATCCATCAAGTGTCTTTAAAAAAAAATCCAAAGTGAAGTCTTTTGTGTGTTGTTCAGAGTACACTAGAGGACCAAATTAAGTATGGATGCTATAATGCTTTCTAAATTAAACAAAACTAATTAAAATGATTGTTGTCAGATTTTCAAGTACAAACTGCCAAGGAGACAGGAATGTTGGTCTGAATTGTACCTTTTGTCATAGTGCTCCATTTGCACTAATTCTCAGGATTTCAAATGACATTATTATGAAGAATTCTATTATTAAAGGAAAATAATGCCACTAGTATTGTCTGCAAAGGCAGAAGGCCTGGGTTGTGAGCCCTACTTTTGGAGTAATTTAGTCGTATGTCCTTTCCAAATCCAATCTTTCCAGAAGAAAATTTTCTCATCTATAAAGGCTTTGAATAGATGACTGAAAATGCCTTTCAGGCATTGTTTTTTAAAAGAGATTGCTAGCTAGATAAATTTTACTTTAAAAAAATTTAGATATAAACCAGCATACTTCTTTATAAATAGTACTGTATTCATTTTTTCATATATGTTATTCACAGTTTTATATCTTTCCTTATGAAATATGCTTCAATTTAAAATTATTTAGAATACTTATATATGCATTTATAATTCCTATCTACTGTGTATTATTACAAATTCATGGTGTGTAGGGTCTACAATAATATGTGAAAGGAATATCATTTTTCACCCTGGCTTTCTTAATGAGACTTTTCTTTATTGGGAAACTAAATGTGCTGCTCAAAATAGAAAAAATTTCAAGATTGTAGATTATTTAAATGAAATACAAGAGTAAAAATATGATATATCATTACTTGGCATAATGGGAACAGGCACAAAATACTCACTGGTCACCAATTAACAGTTGGATTCAGACTTGGATTGTAGCCTGAAACATCTCATAGAACTGGGCATCACTTCACTAAACTGCTGTTTGCCAAACCCAGAAGTTCAAGTAGCACAGCTATCATTGCTCTGCTTGCTATTGTGAGTATTTATTTCATGCTGGAGCTCAAGTATCACTTCATTCTTAAAACAATTGTTTCTTAAAAAAAAAAAAATGTTCCCTGAATAGGACAATTTTATATCTTGGAGGCTATTTTGCATGGGAAAATGATGAATGCTAGCTACATTCCCACATTTTAGAAGACACAGGTGTGCAGTTTCCCTTATCCATCTAGTGGGATAGTCCAGAGGAGGCTCTCAGGTAACAAGATGGCAACCTAAAGGTATTGACATGAAGTTACCTAAAAGCCAAAGATTAAAATCATACCAATGACAACATAGGGGCTTTGACCTAAAAATGACAGAAGCAACATTTCAAACAGCTCAAGCAGAAGAAATGCTTAGTATGCAGCAACAGGAAGATAATAAAATTTGGAACATTCTGAGAAGGAACACGGAGTGAGGGAGAATAGGGAGGCAGGAAGCACAGTAAACTAGTCTTGCTTTGGCCATTTCTCACAAAGATATGAATGGGTTCACTAATATTGCTACAGAAATTCCAGTGTAAAGGTATAGTTTGAGAATGAAGTCGACTACAATCCATAGCTCCAGAGAAGCTAGATAACAAGGAGGACCCTAAGAGGGACACACGATCACTCTGGGAAGGGGAAATATAGGAGATCTCCATGAATAAACTGGGGATGAGAGGAGCCAATGAAGGGTGAGGGATAGGGGCGGAAAACATGAGGGAATTTGGTTGGTAGAGCTGGAGCAGGGACTGAGTGGGGGAGCAGTGAGGGAGATACCATGATGGAGGGAGATGTCATAGGGATGGGGAGAGGCCAGGTGCTGGGAAGGTTCCCAGGAAACCACAAGGATGACCCTAGCTTAGACTACTAGCAACAGTGGAGAGGGTGCCTGAACTGTCTTACCCCAGTAATCAGATCAGTGAGATCTTCATTTTACATATTCATCTTTACATCTTTACTACCTAAGGACTGAGCAGGTGTATACTGTAACATCATTGCTATTAAATGAAAGAAAATAGGTGATTTGGGTGAAATGTGAACATGTAATTAGAGAAAGTGATATGGAATGCCAAACTTCAAAAGGACCACAAACCAGCCACCAGTGTGGCTACTGAAGGGCATCCAACTTGCACCAGACAGGAGTAAAAACATACAATGAATATTTTCTTGAAAAAAATTTTCAGTTAACTGTAATTCTCTTGGCTATTTTGATATCTACTGGAGTTTACATGTAGCCTCAGGAATACTGGGTGATACAACTCACATATCCACACCACCTGATGAAACACTTAAAAACCATTTAGTAATCATTTGGCAATATGTACTAGAAGTAGAGTACAGAGTTTGATTGGTTCTTTATTGAATTGTTCAAGAATGTGGTTGCATAAACTTCTTGTATTATTTCCTGCCTGTCATGAAATACATGCCCAAAAGAAATAGCTACAATGAGAATTTACATAGACTTTGTTGCAAAGAGAAAACATATGCTAAATAAAATGTTAAAATAATTTTGAAATTATGTTATAGATGTGATACTATACTTAGGTCATGGCAAATAAAAGTCACATGATAGTGTGATTGAAAATTTAAACATCTTTTGAACTTTCACTTTTAAAAAGTTGTTTTGTTGTTTTACTAATAAATTTAGGCCTTAGTAAATAAGAATTGAACAATCAGAATATTAGTTTTTCTTTTGGATTCTCTTCAAATGGAATTTCAAAGAAAAAAAGAATACGTGTAACTGAATGGAAATCATTATCAACTACTTAAATATTTATGCAAATGAAGACAAAGGGATTAATCATTATTATATCACTGATATCTGAGATGACATAGTAGAATTGGAGGAATGCTTATTTAAATTCAGATAACCTAATTTCTTTTTCATTTTTCTTGAGCAATTTTAAATGGAATACTAATTTCTAGACAATAATTGTTTTAATATATAGAAATGTGTGTGAATTACATCTTTCTGATGAGTAATTTCAGAATTAATGTGGTATAATTATTCAGTTCGGCTCCTAACATTAACTGCAGCAGCAGGGAAATTATAGAGTAGAAAGCCGCCCATAAGCTCATGGATCTTCGGTGAATGCTGCAGCTTGTTTGAGCATATTCCTAACGTTAAAACATACGCCTCTGTTTTTGTCATAGTGACTAAATCTGAAGACCATCTGTCTGAATTTCCAGAAGGTTCCAAAAAGGACAAAATGTAAGCTTTAATATTTAGAATCTTAGATATATCTTTATATGGTTTTCTTTTGATGTTGTTATGGTTGGGATCCAACATTACCTCCATTCCATGCATTCAGCTGGGCAAACTCAGCATCTATTTCTTTCCTTTCACATTTGTGTTCTAGTTTTTATTTGCTTCTGAAAATGATGATCATTAGGCAGGCACAAGATGTTCCTCTCACATTTTTCCAGCTGTTTTAATAAAGCATATGGTGAAGCCTCTTCTTTTTAAAATTGGACTAAGGTACATGATTCATTGTCCCATTTTTTATTGTTGGAGAGTTTCATACATAGATATGTGTTTTGACCAAATCCACCCCCATTCTTTTCCCCTCCCACCTTCCTCTCTACTTCATGATCTTTAGTAATGTCCTTATTTGGAAATTATTTTTAATTAAGTACTTTGTTTTCATAACCAGCAATGCTTCCCACTTTCATGTAAAATTTAAATGTAAAAATGTTTGTAACACAATTTGACACTCATGAATCTATGCTGAAATAAAAAGTTTACAGTATATCATATATCCTGTATATGTATTTTAGAAATTGAAAAATGCTATTAAATATTCTGAATAAGTGTCATTCCATTTCTTCGCACTCATCAGTTCTTGAAAATTAAGAATATCCAAGTATGTAGTGGAAGGTTTTCTTATTTGGTAAGATCACTGATACAACTTGTGTGCTTTGTATTTTTGAGCATAAATAAATGATATATGTTATAGATAATGTCTTCATTATTTTACTTAGTGATTCAATGTTATCTCAAGTATTCCCTCCTTCTCATATTCTCTGCCCCTCTTCCACTTTCTTTTTTCTTGTTTTCTTAAAGACAGGGTCTCAATGTGGCTCATGTTATCTTCAAACTCACTGTCTTCCAGGCAATATGTCCTGAGTGCCAGGACAATAGATGTATTCTACCATTCCCAGCTATCTTAAGCATTTTCTTCCATACATTAGGGTGTGAGTAGTAAACACTTAAAAATAGCATTAATTAAACATCAGCTAAATAAACATTTTTAATTTATTTTCCAACTTGCTCTAGTTAGCTACACTTTCCATAGTAACTAACAATAACTAAATTATTTGGTTTGATATACACAGCAGCAGTGTGACACTCTAGCCATTTATATTTCTCTGAGTCTTAAGGGTATCCACATACATTTCATTTTTACATTTATCCACAATTATTTAGCAGAGAAATAAGGTAGCCTCTCCCTATCTATCTAATCTATTACCTATCTATCTATCTATCTACCTATTTATCTATCTATCTATCTATCTATCTATCTATCTATCTATCTACCTGTCTATTGACCTTTCTTCCATTAAGAACTCACTGGAGTTTTATGGGATTTGTTTCAATTTGTGATTTTATTTGGACAGAATTTCCATTAACACACTGAGATTTCCTCTGCATGAACAGGCTACATATCAATTTATTTAGATGTTTTATGTCCTTCAGTAAAGTTTATCATTTTATCTACAGAGTTCTTAGAAACTTTGTACTTTGAATTCACTTCTTAGTAAATGAGATTTAATTTCTCTGGGACACATTTAAACCAAACTAACCATGGCTTGAATGTGTCACCCAAAGTTCATAGGTTGAAAATAACCTTCAATGCAAAGAGGACGTGAAAAGATATTCAACCTTATTAGTCATCAAGGAATTTAAAGTCACAAGAAGATGCCATTATATAACTGAATATCTCAGAAACATGCAATTGACTCAGTAAGACAGTAATTTTGACTGTGGGTGAGGAAGTGTTTGCTCAGTGGTTCTCAACCTGTGATCATGACACTTTTGGATGTTAACTAACCCTTTCACATGGGCCGTATATCAGATATCCTGCATATCAGATATTTACATTATGATTCATAATAGTAGCAAAATTACAGTTATGAAGTAGTGATGAAATCATTTTATGGTTGAGGGTCATCACAACACGAGGAACTTTATTGAAGGGTTGTAGCATTAGGGAGGTTGAGAAGCACTGGTCTAGATGATTATGGAAACTCTTCATTTTGTTTTCTTATTCTATATGCGTTGATTTTAAGCAGGCAATTAAGTTGGCTGAATTAAAACCGCACAGGTTGGCTTTTTTATGAAAGGTAGAAGCTTGATTTTAGTTCATCTCTTTCCACCTTGACTGAGCTGACTGGACTCTGCCCTGCCCATTATGATTTAAGAGTCATCAGGAGAATGGAGCAGAGCTCATCTGGACAGTTTTGACACAATTTTCTACTCATATTTTGGGGTTTTTCCCCTTAACTTCCCTTACGAGTTGTACTAAAAAAAATCTGTCTCTTGAAGGTAGAAGCCAGGAATACTGCAGGATTTATGAGATTTGGGGCCACCTCCGTGGTAAAGTTTGGTCTTCCCATTGATTTTAGTAGTAGAATGACCAAACAAATCTGCATAATCTTCCACATTTTGATTTCCATCCAGAGTAATTCATATGTACTTGCTCTTCAGAATAGTAATTCTGTTTTATATTCTGCATAGAATTTGTAAATATTGACAGTGGAGAGGTTGGGTTGGATAGGCACTACCACACCATTGAGCCGTGTGCTATATTGGTGCTTTCTGCTCGGTGATACCTCATAATGAAACTTGTTCAAATGATACTAAAAAATTACTAAAAAGTTCACACACTTTTTTTTACTTTTGTGGATTAATTGGTTAAAATACCAATAAGATACCTTTTTAGTTCAGAAATATCAGAACTCTATTAAGAAAAAAATCCATTATTTCTTATGTGTACCTCCATTGTATACTCAATCTTCCTTCAGCGATTTCTTATAACACTGCTCTGTATAGCACTTTCTTTTTTCAATTGGTTTATTGCCTCTTTTAATAGTTACTCATCTTTGGAACCAGAAAGAATCTAGTTCTCTCTGTCACATGGCAAGTGCTTGGACAATAACTATTTCCACATGTATTGCTATATATTTTCTCCCCTATGCCCTTTAGCTAGATGTCTTCTGACCTTCTCTCCAGACATAGCTGCTGTCCTCCACTAGATCCTTTGATATTTCAGCTGTTGGCTTTTAGAGTGCCCTTCTGGCCTCGACTTGTTTTTCTTCTATTAAATGCTTACACCCATACATAACCTCTCAAACTGACCTATACAGCATCCTTCTGCTCTTAATATGTGCCTGTCCTTCTTACCTGGAATCCAACTTTCTACTCTCCATTATATTTTATATGTGTAGAATAGCCTCACACCTTTCACACAAAGCAGGGCTTTGGAAACTTGGACATAATCACAATACATTCTCTGCCAAATTTTTAAAAAAAAACAAAAAGACTGTACCAACAAAGCAACGCATCAGTTCTCTCAGTCATTAGGAAGCTTGAAAATGGCTGAGAAGTTCTATCTTGCAAGGTGGGGTTAGTAAATCACTCAGGTGGATTAGCAGGATTATAGCAATTACTATGCTCCGTCATGTTGGATCTGTTGGTTGTAGTCTAATGCTTGTGGATCCATATGGCTTCTACCTTTCTGTTGCTGTTCATTATATTTATTAATTCAACAGTGAATGTTTTCATGAAAAGACATGCCTCTGTGTCACACAAATTATCATTCAGCAAGCAAAAATAATCACAGATTATTCATCCCCTGGATGAAGACTTACTGCCATAGCCCAATAGGGTTTATATAAAGATTTGGGCCGGGCGGTAGTGGCGCACGCCTTTAATCCCAGCACTCAGGAGGCAGAGCCAGGCAGACCTCTTGTGAGTTCCAGGCCAGCCTGGATTACCAAGTGAGTTCCAGGAAAGGCGCAAAAGCTACACAGAGAAATCCTGTCTTGAAAAAAAAAATTTGGACAGTGGGGTATAGCGTTATTCAGTAAGATTTTTCAGTGTAATGTTAGGTGCAATATAGAAAGGTTTCGCAGTATGGTTCACATCAAGTTTTGTGTGGAAACAAGAAGACGTTGTTGTAGAATTGGGGATGGGGAGAAGACAGAACGTTGGAGAGGGCCAAATAGACTGGGACAGTGTCTTAAATTGGGCAGAGACCATGCAGTCAGAAGAGCAGAGTTCCTCAAAGAGAGGGTAAGTTCCAAAAAGAAACTCATCATACAATGGTCCCAATTTTTCTATTTTTTTGTATACATCTTGTACTTTGGCTTGGAACCTCTTCCATAGCTCCATCCATGCTATGAGAAATAGTTTTGAAATTGTCCTTGGGCAGTAAAACTGCAGCATCAATAATAGTGTGTGGGTGTGGACTGAGCCATAACATATCTGTGTATTCATCCTTGCTGCCTTGGAATCTACTGTGAGATAAATAGAATACTCATGGATGGACCACTTAAAACATGGACTCCAGATAACAAACACCAGGACTTCAGAGCTGAGAGGCTGATCTAGGAAAGTCAGACTGTCAGGTAGACATAGATTTAAAACAAACAATGGAAGTCAACCCTGGCCATATTAATCGAGTGTGCTAGGCGGTTTGAATAACTGTACATAATTAGTAAGTAAATACATAATTTCTATTCATGCTGGCATTTTACAAAACAATATCTAAATAACACAGCTAGATACAATAAAGAGAGAAAATATGTGTGATGAGTGAAGGAAAATTCTATAATTTAGAAGAACATTTTTGAGTAATTTAAATGAATGAAATTTGTGAATTTTAATTTGGAAAAAATGTGTTTGCTTTATTTAATTTCCGGAACATGTATTGCTATCAACGGTGCCACTGGGATAGCTAGTGAGTTCTCCCCTAAACTTGAACGTGAAAGCTGTATCTATTTATCTTGGGCTTATTGAAGAAGCTGACAAGTCTGTTGGAGTTCAGTAAAGTAAGTCTTTAAAGAGAGTTCACTATTATGGGAGTCTATATCTGAGCCAAACATCGAACATCATACAGGAGATTTAACAGGGCAATGCAGAAAAATGGCAAACACAAGTCAAGGTGAGAAGTTAGAAGAATGTAGGAAAAGTAATAAACAGAAGAATGGATTGAAGAATCAGAAACACATGATTTGAACATTTCCAAGATTTTTTCAACTGATAACCCCTTGGGCATAGAAAAAAGTACACAGTAAGATTATAAAGTAAAAGAACATATTAACAAATTGGTGTAGTCACAGCTACTGAAATAGGAAAGATAACTGTTCTAAAAGATTGTATTCATCGTATTATTTTTCACAAAGACTCATTAAATGTAAAGCCCTTCCTGCTGGAATCAAAAGCCACATTAATCGCATATTTTACAAGGACCTTACAAACACAGCCAGTCAATTTGAAGTGCCTCTCTGATGATCTTTGTAGTTTTTCCCTTTTTCCTCAACCTCCTTCTCTTTGGTTTCATGCATTGATCAGAGCCAGGTTTTATTCCAGTGTATGTGAATATAACAATAGATATAATTGTCAGCCTCCCTGGGGCTAGCCAGGATTTATGGAATTAGACATATTTGTCTTGATGTTTAGGAACAAGCATGAAATTCAGTCTGTGTGTTGCCACTCCTCAGGTTGGGTCTTTAATGTTCAATGACATAACTTCATTGTGGTTTTGAAAACATTATATAGAAGTTGTGCTTACCATTGAAAATAAAAGCTACTGAAAGCATTGGCAACAACAACAATAACAAAAGATTTCATTCAAAGTAATTGTGGGGTATTGTACTTCACATGCAGATGGAGAGTCACTGACTTGGAATAGGGCTATATGTGTGTTGAACTTCACAGGCAGTTGCTGTGGGAGGTCTTTCTGTATGCTGTGAATTTGTGTGGCTCCTAATGGATAATAAATAAAGCTGCATTGGCCTATGGTAGGGCAGGATGGAGCCAGGTGGGAAAATCCAAAAGAGATAATGAGAGAAGAGGGGTGGGTTCGAGGAGATGCCAGGCCACCACTGAAGGAGCAACAAGATGCCAACAGACCAGTAACGACACAGCAACATGGCAATATATAGATTAATAGGAATGGGTTAATTTAAGATGAAAGAGCTAGCTAGCAAGAAGCTGAAGCCATAGACCAAACAGTTTGTAATTAATATAAACCATTGAATGATTATGTTATAAGCAGCTGTGGGATTGCAGGGCCCGGAGGACCAAGAAACTTCCAGCTATAGGAAATGGTGATGACTTTATAGTATAATTAAAAGTATGTCTTTGGTCTTTGGATTTCCTTTGGACGTGCGTTATACTCTCCCAAAGAGGACTGGGAGTTACTCTGGTGTCTTTATTGACCATGGAATGGCTGCCTTCCTTCTTCCACACACAGGAAGTGTAAACATGTTTCTTCTCAGCCAGTGATCACCTAGTGCTCTTTTACTCTTGTACTTACAACCAAATCTGCAGCACCTCCAGTATTTATACATAATTTACTCCAGAATTTATATACATAAACGACTCCACTCTTCTTTCTTGTCTGAAAAGAAGGGATAATACTTCCCACAAAAGAGAAAAATCAATATCTCTTGACTCTAATCATCACCTTCATTCTGGATTCTTCCCATGAAATCATTTTAATTTCCTCTATCATTTTTTTTTGTTGTTGTTCTCACAGCTGTAGCACAATATGCAAGATGGAGGGAGATGATGTTACTTGTGAATTGTCTCCTTTAAAAGTCATTTTATTATTTTTAGTCTAAGTTTTTTCTTTATGCATAAATGAGGGAATATATTAATATGTGTCTCAAAGCACTGCTTTCTTTTACAGGGGCACGGCCCTGAAGGAAAAGAGTGACATGCTCAGCAGAAGTCATTAGGGCAAACATAGTGAAGAACCCGTGTATAGAAATGTAGACAGAGCACACAGGGCAGGCTGAGGGCCCTCATGCAGGTAACGGGAGGGTCTGCCACTGTTTTCAAGTATGACAATAACATAGCATCAATAACCTGAAAGAGCACCCATATTACATCCTACACTTGTCTTCTCAGTCCCTAAGAGGTGAGTGTTCCAGAGCCAGAGGTGAGTAAGCAACTGTCACTGAACTTTCAGTTTCTTGCCACTTTCTTGTCTTTCCTAACTCTGCTCAGACATTTTTGAAATATTCTTTCCATTAAAATACCTTCCTTTGATGTACCAGGAGTAAGTTCTGCAAATAAAATGTATGGTTAAATACTTCAGGATCCTGTCATAATGCTCATTATTTTTCTATCTAAATCATGTAATACTGAATTGAACCCTTTTTTATGAAATTCACCTTTTTTTGTGGCTTCTGGGCTTTTGATAACCCATTTCGGGGTTTACTGATGTATATTGGGCTCTTTTCCAGGTCATTTCAGCATATTTAGCTACTGCTTTCTTACCAAAGTTGGGTGTCATGCAACATAAAGTCCCTTTGCCTTTTATTATTTTATGAATGTTCAATGCTACACTTATAATTTCAAAATTACAACTTTCAAATATTTATCTTCAAACCTATGTGAAGGACAGTCTTAAAACATAAGTAGAATAGAGTCTCAAGATATAAAGCTCCTATGATACACTAAATTCTAACTTCCAGTCTCAATTTTGCTTGTCTATCCTAAATTCAGTTTAGGCTTCTATAACCTGTTATAGACATTTCTACTATTGGTGATCAGTTTTTAACATACCTTTTTCTTTGGCTCAGTTCATGTGTGTATGATTAACACAATTTCAGTATGCATGTACTTCAGACATATTTCCTAAAGGAAATTCATGAATTTTCACAGAAATCATATTCACTACCAGTCCCTATTCATATTATCTATTCCAAATTCAGGGATTTGGAATATTGGATTCACTTAGTATGCACATATATCCAGTTATGCTCTCAGTCATAAATTTATTGTTATATGTAGTATATGATCCTTATTGTGTCTTCTCATTTCCCATAGTACTGCCCACTTTATTTATCCAAAATATGTGGATTATTGGTTTAATTATAGGCCTTACTTCTCTCTTTCTTCCTGCAATTGCTCTCAGAATCACTGCATATATTATACTGTACTATGATATCAGCTTTCCTGCTATAACATTAAATGCTATAAAGTTGGGATTCAGTATTTTGGAACTCCATGGTATTAACAAAGCCATTTTTTATTGAAAACTGACTAAAGTGTATTTTCAGATATTATTACTTCTATAGTCAGTCCCTAGAATTTTATGTGAAAAAATTATTACAATCTCTTCCATATTCTTTCTCTATTCCCATAATAAGATAAAAACTTATTTATATGTAATTCATCAAATATAGATGTCAAGCATTTGATCAGAAATGTTTTTACCTTATATATCATATCTAAACAAAATAATACAGTTAGAAAGTTACATTCTTAGTTTATCAGTAAAAAAAAATCTAAGAAATAATGTGACACCAGATTTTTATTGAGCATCCACTATGTAGTGTTCTGAGTTAGTTTTAGATTTTAACAGTCTAACATTATAGCACAGGGTTGTATTTATGCTGCTATTTTATAACCAAAGAGTATGTTCCTGTATGCCACCAATCTATCTGAATACTAATAGAAAGGGCACAGAATTCTCTGGCTGCGATGGAAGAAAAGGGGCATTACTTTAAGTGTATTGACACATATAAAAATTAGAATTCTTAAAATATGTTGCTTTCCTGCCTGTATCTATTTATGATAAATTCACCCTAGTTTCTAAATAACAAATACATGTATCATCAGTCCCCTTTGTCATATAACTTAAGTTTATCATTCTGAGTTATCTTCTACCGGTAAGTATGAATTTTCTTGATAACTGTGATGCCACAGTAAATTTCAAACTCTATAATTTGTTTCACTGGGTATGTCAAGAAATGTATGGAAAGCAAATCACCAAAGGCTCCTAAGATCTGTCCATGGGAGCAGCCAAGTCTACATAAGGAAGCCTCAGTGAGACAGGTCACGTGGGGAATAAGTGTTTACAACTGTAAAGTGTATTTCAATTCTAGTATGAATTTCAAAAATACACAGTATAGCATAAGAGGTTGGATCATGATGTACGTCTGTGCATATTTTCCACTACATAGCATGTTAGGTCAGAAACCAAAACTCTGCTAGCACTTTGAATAGCGTGTTGTGTACTCTAACACAGCCATACATCTGCCAAACTGGGTCATTTCCTCTTGGTTCTAATTTGAAATAACCTTTACTAAAGCTGGCCAAAAAAAAAAAAGAGAGAAAACAAAATGTGATGATAGGAACAAGGAAAGGAGACCATAATTACTGCCCTTACAGCTATTGGAAAATTTTATATCATTAATTAATAATTAAGATGAAATTTGAGTATTCAAAAATATTGTTAAAAACTAGTGCAAAAGATGTTTATAGACATGAAAAACTATATTTATTGAATAAATTAATTTACAATTAATTTTTTCTCACCCTGATAATTTTAAACTTGTTTAGCTAAGAAGGTCTAATGGGTTTTGTGAAAATAAGTAGAATTCCTTAGTAAACTACTATCAGGTCTCACAACACACAAAAGCCATACAATTGATGTGCATTTTTCAGTTATTAATATGGATTTATCCTTATAAAATAATAAAATAAATAAGTAACAGTTACCAAATCAACAAAGAGATAAATTCTGAGGTTTACCATAAATTCACAAAAATAATTTAAAAAAATAGCAAATACTCAAGGCAAATATGTTTACTAACCTTATATGAAATAAAAAGCTTCCTTAATGTGACAAGAAATTTGTTTTTGAAATGCATAGCAAACATCATACTTACAGTAAATTATTTTAAAATTTTCAATAGTAAGAAAAATAAAAACCACTGTGATTGCCAATTTCACTAAACATGATAATAAATAACTTAAAAAATAAACATGTAAAGAATGTCAGAACTTAAATATTTAAATGCAAAAGAGGATGTTACAATTGTTACAAATTTTATTAATCTCATTCTAGCAGATTATTCATTCTTTTTTACCTACTTTTACAAACTTGATAAACATAGTATAGGATCAATTACTTTTACTGCAACATTCTGATTTTTTATTTTATTTTTATTTTTTTTTTATTTTATTTTTTGCTGAATACCATTTATTGAAGGAGGGAGGAGGTCTTAAATACAGGCTTACAGCACAATGGGAGAACCCTGGAGGGCAGAAGTTCGCTAGGGATGTTTTACAATCTTGCATCTAAACTGTTAAGGCCCATTATGCAGGATACACAGACAAGGAACTTCCCTTAAGCATTCAGGAGGGTGGAACCCGGCAGGGAATTAGCATAGGGAGGATATCAAGGTCAAGGTCAGCAAGCAAGGCAACAGTTACCCAAAATGGGGGGCCAGGGACCTACAGGTCCCCCTTTTACTAAAAAATGAGCTTCTGACTTAGGTTGCATGGGACATCAGCAGGTCACCTTACCCGTCATGGAGATGCCTGCCCAGGCCACACAGGCGCTCTGTCTTAGGTTGGTGAGCGCCCCCCAGATATTACAGGTCTCTGATACTCATTATCATACAGGCTCAATTTGTGTGAGCTGCAGAGTTAACTGTTGCCAAAGATCTCAAAGTGGTGCTTGGCTTGCAATCTGATTTTTTTTTAAATATCTGATCCTTTGTGTATATATCTTAGCCTCCAGGGGATTCCCATGTATGAAAACAAGTGGGTCTATCTGTCTATATCTGTTTCTTGTGTCTTTTCTTGGGCTCTATTCATTCAGTTTGCTTGTTATGTCCTAATCCAATGTGTTAGCTTTGTTTTATCCTATTATATTTCATTATATCATAATATATTATATCATATCATATTATATTACATTTCCTTAGAAGCCTGTTTCTCGAGAAACAGAAACAAGGTCAATCTAGATGAGAAAGGAGGTAAGTAAGAACGTGGAGGAACAGAAGGAAGGGAAACTGTAATTAGAATTTATTTTGTAAGAAAGAAGTCTACTTCAAATAAAAGGATAAAATTGTATGTATATATTATAAGTATAAAAACTAAAATCAACTATCATCAACAACAACAAAAATCAGTAACAACAACAGCCATCTGTAGTCATATTTTTGTCAGGACCACCAACTCACAAATAATGATATGGAGACTTATTAATTATAAAAGATCTAACTTAGCTTAGGCTTTTTCCTGACTAGTTCTTATAACTTAAATTAACCCATATTCTTAAATGTACATTCTGACGCGTGGCTCATTACCTCATCTCCATCCTGTCCATGCTGCTTCATGAATTTATGAATTTATGACTATGAATTTATTTTTCCCAGAGTTCTCTATCTGCTTGGAAGTCCTAGCTCTACCTCCTGCCTAGCTATTGCCCATCCAGTTTTTTATTGCACCAAGCACAACAATACATCTTTTCATAGTGTACAAATCTCCCACAATAGTCATCAAATGAATTCATGAATTCCATATGACAAATTCTAAGATGGACTTGAACAATTGTGGTATACAAGCATTCAGAGACAGTAACAAGTAGTGACAATGGTAACTACTTGTCAACTGATACAAATAAATTCACAAAAGAATTCTTGACGACAAAGAACACTGGTATGGTTTACAATATTATGTCAATTTTGATTTTTAAAAAGTGCAATAATACAAATGCATACATTAAGAATGTGCAGATGTAGTGAGTACAGAAAAATAAAATGAAATCCACATGTAACCTTAGAGAAATCCATAGCTGATCTACCATAATGATATAGAACAACCTTTTGATTTAATGACATTAGGGAATGGTTATCTATGAAGACAAAACAAAACTAGGATCTTTCCTCTAGAACATGTTTAGAGAATAAACCATATAAAATATGATTATAAGGTTGAAAAATGAAAGAGTTTAAATATTTTTGAAACCATATGAGACTACCTATAGGTCCTTGAAATAGGCATGATGCTGTAAAATTTAAAAAAAAAAGTCAACCATAAACCAACCAAACTAGATAATTTTCATCAAAATAACTTTAACATCATCAAAATATAAAATTAATCTATTTTGGTTGGTTTATGGTTATTTTTTGAATCTTATAAAAAAGGAGTACAAACTTTACATATAAATTTGGGGCAGATATTGACAGTAGAATTAACCCTAAACAGATTACTCAGAATTTCTACCTATATGTCCTTCTTTCACAGACCTTCCACCCATCCTTCTCTCTTGTGCCTGTCATCCCTTCAAGCGGACTCTGAAAATTCAGATAATGGCAAACAGACCTGTACTCATCAGAATCATATGGTTCTGTTTCTCCAGATAACAATCAATCTGGAGATGAAAGCTACACCCAGGATTTTTTTTTAATTCTGTTTTGTTTTCTTCTCAAATGCCTAAATGACTTTCAATATACAAAATTTCAAGAAGACATTTGGAATAAACATCTTCTTACAGTTACTGTAATTCTGTCTCTTCTGATAGCACTTAAGTTGTCAACCCTACTATAGGTGTTTTCCTTTTGAATTACACACTCGCAAAGAGAGAATCCAGTAACTTCTAGAAAATATTGGAAAAGGAAAAGTAGAGGGGGAGTAGCAAAAAACAAAGATGTGGTGGTGAGAGGAGGAAGATGAGAAGGGAAGAAAGAGGTGAAGGGGGGAGAAGCTTGTGGGGGAAGGGAGATGAAGAGTAAAGGAGACAACAAAGACAAATTGGTAGACGTCTTCAATTTTCTATGAAATCCCCAAAGGTTAATTTTATGAAAATAAAATAATCCTGCTTATGTAAGTAACCTTGTTCAGCCAACTCAAAGCTAGTATTTTAAATCTTTAATATACTGCAAAAAGTCAGTTGGGGAAGCTCCCTCTACTTTCTGTTTTTTGTTTTTTTTTTTTTTTTTGTCAACTTGCTCTCATCTAAAGTTCTTGTTAGGTATTCATGGTGTTTGAGGATGACACATCAAAGGCCCTTGTCTGTCTTATCTCTAGAGAGGAATAATTGATTTTCCAATACTCTGTGACACTTTTCACATCTTAGTCATTGTTGTCCCTGTGTCCTAGCTTGGTATTTAAATTACTTCATCAAGCACTCCTGTTTAATTCCTAATGCTTTTAGAATTTATAGTTCTTATTTTGCACTTATTTACCGCTTTATATTTTCCATTGACCCTCTTTGTACCTATACTATAGCACACCTAATATTTGAATTAATTTAGTTGGATCTATAAGGCTGTATCATACTCTGGACACTTTACGAACCTTAAGAAAAATACAGGTCACTATTACTATGCATGGTTTATTTACTTGCACACTCTCTATTCTGTTTCCAAAAATTGTATTTATCATTTAAACTTAGCCTTTCCTGACACATAAAAGCACAGGCAATTTTAACAACCATCATCCAATCTATGATGGTTGTTAATCTCTTTCTTTTGTAGTTCATTTCTTAATGTAACATTTTATTACTTGACTTTTTTATCAAATTATCGAATTTTCTGAATATTCTAAGATAGCAATATTTTTCCAGTTTTGTCTTTTTTATTTCAATAAAAAATTATTTTGCTACCAAAAGTATGACTCCACAAGCTTTAATTGGCCTGTTCTTAACTGCAATGATCTCACAGAATCACAGCAATCATCAGTTTCTGTATATTACTCTCATGCAACTTTTTATAAATTGCAATGTATTTTTAAAATTCAGTTCTCAGAACATGTTTCCTCTTGCCTTATTGGAGTCTAAAAAGCAGACTTTAATTCTTTACAACATTATCCAAGATTACTGCTTTATCTGTGCAATTATGGGGTTTAGATCACACATTTTTTCCTACTTTATGGCATGGTATATATTAAATTTAACTAGTCATTGAATTTGATTTGGCTTCCACCTGCCATTCTGTTGTCTTGGTTAATGGATGAGATTCCTCTTAATGCTATATCATTACAACAGTCTTGTCACATAGTTTTGACCTTGACTGTTTAATTATGGTGTGTTGAATGCATAATGGAGGGGTTCTACCATGGATGGGTTCAGGGTGAAATTTTCCATGCTGAGCATCAAATGTCTCTATCCTCCAATGTATTAAAGTGTCATCAAAATGTTCTGGTGCTAAGATTGCCCATGATAAATTCTTATGGAAGCCTATGTTGATACAAGATTCTGTGGAGTTTCCCATTCTGTGGAAACAAAGGCTGATTTCTAGAGAGTGACTCTGTTAAATTAGAAACAAACCACTTCTGTCACTTGGAACTGTGGGCAAACAAATAATGCTGAAAAGGTTTAATTAAGCATCCTTCATATCTTTGCTAATTTTAACATGAATCATTTTCTGACAATTATCAAAAGTCCAACTCTCCACCACATCCTAGCCATCAGAGAGCCCTGCCCACTTTTATTTCTGTGTACTTAACACCTTCAAACACATATTTAGTCAGTTTTTTTCTTTTAAATCTATCTAGGTCCTATGTGGGGAGTTAGTTCATTCTCAGGAAAAGTTTTCTGAATAAATGATCTAGATGTCAACTAGTTTTGGAGAATGTCTTTGGGGGCAGTGGATTAAAAAGGTCTCAAATAATTTCTGAAAAATCTTTTCCCAGAAAAAGTGCCTTATCAGGTGACTGTCAAGTGCTACAGAAACAATAAATCATTTGAGGTTTAGTCAACTCTCAGATTCCTGTAGACCCAGCAGAAATAAGGAGAAATACCAAGTTATCTCCACATTTTCAATGTTTGTTACTCTGACTTGAGATGTCCTAAGGTTGGCCAAGCTCTTAAAATCCTCACACAACTTTCTACCATGAGTGGGCCTCCCAAGGAGCCAACTGATTACAACAGAATAATTCGTTTCATGGAGAACTGAATATTAAGGACAGAAAGACTTAAAAATGCCATACCTTTCAACCATCAACTTTGAAATCAGGAATATAAAACATGAGAAAGAGCTTCCTGAATGTGGAACTTTCACTTTCTTTAGGGTTAAAAAGGACAATTACATGGGGGGAAAATTGTCAAGCATGTGAGATGCAAGAAAGTAGTTCCTTTGGAGTCACAGATGGATAGATTTTTGATTCTTTAAGGAAAGGATCTGTCCCCTCATTTAGACATGCATATTAAAAGCTGAACAAGCTGACTTGAATAAATCTCCTTACCTCAAGATTATATACTCACGTTCCCACTTTAAGAACTGGTAATTTGCACTTTATAAATTTACCCTTGAGTCCGAGGTCATTACTTTTATTTTACTACTTTGTTTAATTCATTCAGCACTGTTAGATATGGGAATCAATAGTTTGAGAAATTACACGAAAGAAAAATGATTCTCAATAGGAGAATGTGGGTTTGAGTTAAAGGCTCACCGAACTTGCATGAGTCATTACCATGGGAAATTCTATTAGGAAATACAGGGATATAAAATAAATGGTATTATTTTATTTCTCATTTTAGTCATAAGTTTTTCTGAATGCTTGTCTCAAGCTGTGGCCTTAAACTATTAATTATTTTATGCTAATGTGCTATAAGTGACACATCAACCATTATCAGTTGTTTCCACCTTGAGCTTTAATAGAACTAAAATACAGTTGATTAAAAAAATAATGTAGGGTTCAGGAACTTGACTACTCACTTTTTGAAGAAAAAAAAAAAGAACAAGAAGAAACAAGCCTGATATTTTCTATTTTACACAACAGGGTTTTCAAACTTTTGCTGAAAGATCCAGAGAGTGAATATTGTATTCTCCATCAGCTTCACAATGCTATCTGTGCTGTTATTACAAAACACTCCCCACCAAAAAAATAGCATTTAAATAATGCCCCCTTTCCTTCTTTCTTTTCTCCCCCCACCATGCTTTTTAAAAATTTTTAAAAATTTAAAATTTTTTTTTAATTTTTTGCAACAGGGTTTCTCTGTGTAACAGTCCTGACTGTTCTGTCCTGGAACTCATTCTGTAAACCAGGCTGGCCTTGAGGTGAATCATGGAGATCCACCTGCCTTTGCCTCCCAAGTGCTGGGATTAAAGGTGTGCACCACCACCACCTGGCTAAATTGCTCCTTTTCTACAACAACAAACTGCCATACTTAGAGAAAAGGGCAACAATCTGGATTCAGCCCATTAGCCCAAACATAATTTTCTTACCCCTGGCTTAAATAAATAAAATATCTTATAAATACCAATTATGATACAATGCTGGATCTACAAATCTAGATTACGTATAGCTAGCAAAAGTCTGATCATGCAAGAAGCATGTTACTAATTCCAAATCCTTCACAAGTGGGAGAATGGTATTGCTCAGATCTATTTTACTTGCCTCATTTGAAAACTAATTTACTGGCTGATAAAGAGACATGACAATTGGCTGCATTAATGTCCTAAGTTGACATAAGAACTTAACATGAACAGAGTACTTAAGATAACAAAAAATGTGTTCTTTCTCTGGTTTGAACATGGAAATCCGGAATTAAAGAGAAGACAGCACTCCATAAGTCTTTAGAAGGTCGTCGTCCCTCTTGCCTGTTCCCAGCTTCTCATGTTGCCGACAGCCTTGACATTCATAAATTGGACTCATCACTCCCCAGTCCCTGTTTTTATCATCATGTAGCAATGTGTGTGTGTTGAGTATCTTTACTCCTGTTTTTATAAAGACATTACCATTTATATGGATTTTGCCCACCATAATCCAGTACTAGCTCAAGTTGGTTATACATGCACAGACCCCAATTGTAAAGTAAAATATTTATGCTGTTAAAAAGCAAAGCTAATCCATATACATATGAATTTGTATCAATTAAAGTATATACTATAAACTATTGATATTATTGGTTAAATTTTATTTTTAAGAACATCAATTTAGAGTGGCTGGCATGATTCAGGGGTCATAGGGCTGAATGTGAAACACTGTGGGCATTTTAGAAAAATAAATCTAGGAACACCAAATGTTCTCAATGCAAGATAATTACGTACAAATAAAAATCATCTTTCTACTGGGGGTGGGTGGAAATGGGAACAAGAGAGATCACGTGTGTGGGGGTTGGGACAGGGAGAGTATAGGTAGAATTGGAGGGCATTTACACGGGCAATGTGGAAAATTGGTGCAGTAGAAACTCCCAGGATTCTATGAGTGTGACTCCAGTGAGGACTCCTAGGAATGGAGGATTCAGAGCCTGAACGGGCAGTACTCTGTAACCGGCAAAGCTTCTAGTTGATGGAACTGTGACACCAACCCAGCCACAAAACCTTCAACCTACAGCCACAAAACCTTCAACCTACAATCTGTCCCTCCTGCAAGATGTGCTGGGGCAATGGAGGCACAGAACTTATGGAAGTGTCCAACCAATGACTGGTCTAATTTGATGCCCGTGGCAGGAGAGGGAATCAATGCCCACCCAGCACTGTCTGGATGACCAGGAACCAGAAGCTGGATCACCCAGAGAACTAAGATAGGAAAAAAATCAATATAATAATTCCTGATAATATTCTTATGTACTCATCGATGGATGCCTAGCCCAATTGTCATCAGAGAGGCTTCCCTGGGAGCTAAATGGAGCATATGCAGAGACCCACAGCCAAACATTAGGTGGAGAGTGAGTCCAAATTGGATCTCCATTGGGCACCTCCACTTGGAGCTCTGGGAACCCTGAGGAAGATTGGGAAGAACTGTGGGAGTCAGAGGGGTCTAGGATACTCAGAGAATACAGCCCACAGACATTAACTAAGTAGGATTCATAAAGGCTCAAAGGTGCTGAAGCAGCAGTCACGAAATCCACATGGGTCTGCGCTGAGTCCTCTGCGTATATGCCATTGTTAGCTTGGTGTTTTAGAGACTTATGAACGCATAACAGTGGGAGTGGGGGTATCTCTGACTACTGTGTCTGCTCTTGGAACACTTTCCCTCCTACTGGGTTGCCTCACTCAACCTTGAGATATGATGGTTTGTGCCTAGTCTTAATGTATCTTGTTATTGTGGATATCTCTGGGAGACCTGCCCTTTTCTGAAGGGAAACTGAGTAGGAGTGGATCTGGGGGAGGAGGAGGGGAGGGGAGACACTGGGAGGAGTAAAGGGAGAGGAAACTTCAGGTGGGATGTACAAGTAAAATGAACAAAAAAAAATTGCCATTCTGAATTGCCAATAAGCAAGTGAAAAACTGTCCCTACTCACCCTGAAGCAAAACTTATTAAAGTCATAACTAACTCAAAGAAACAGTGAATGTTTACAGAAAATTGTATAATATAGCTGCATACATAATTGTATAAAAGGAATTGTGTTACTGTATATTTAATTCAATTATGTACTTTAATACTAGATTATCATCTCATCAATTTTTATGAATTAATTAATAGCATTTGCACTCTAAATTTTATTAGCCAAAGATGATAGACTTGAATGAAATTGTAAATTATTTCTGTATAGTAAATCAAAGGAAAGGCTTGTTTTGAATACACCCCAAGACATGAGGAGGGCAGCATTAGTTTATCAGGAGAGGGTAAACCGTAAGCACTTGTCCATTGTTTCAGATAAAGACTAATTTGTTGGTTTGGAACGTTAGGTTCTATTGACAAATCTAAGAGCATTAGAGGCTATGAGGAACTGTCAAAGAAGTTTTTTCCACTTGTCTCACTGATACCAAAACTTAGCAAAGGGTAATAGATAAAAGGTACCTATTCCACCAGGGGAAGGGGGAAACTCCTTTCTTCTCAGCAAGTACACAGTGAAATTCATGGGTTAGAAGAGTATGCAGGAAGAGGGGTATATATTTTCTGCCTCCTATAAATTTTTGAGTCACCCAAGTCAACATTTCTGGTTAGATCGGTAAATAGCAGTGAAACATTCCAGAGGAAACGTCAGGTTGCCTAGCAACAAAGCAAATGTGCACTATCTTTCACGCATGGAATTTGGGGTGTTCAGGGATCTTGTTTAGATTACCCACGTATTCAAAGTGGGACTTGGAAAAGCCCATAAGTGTCCTCTAACAGCATCATTGAAAACTAATGTCAATCATAAATAAAACAGCATTTGCATTCAAAACAAAGCTGATAATACTGTCTTATGATTTTTGTTCTACAGACTTCCATTAAGTTTTGAGAATGGTCAGTTCTCTGCATTTGAAAGTATCATTATCAAAGGCATCTTGTGTTTGGAGGGTTCAAAGCCATCAAGAACAATTGTTGCAGGATCAGCACTATATTTGAACAATGGAGAAAGATGAATCTTGTTGTCTGACATTTAAATGATTCCCTAAAATCTAAATAAAAATCAATTTTATCTCTAAATACCATAATTAATATTCTTCTTCCATTAACTCTGTTTGTTTGTGAGTACCACATGGACCCCAAATTAGAAGGTAAAGAAAAAGGTTTTGCAAAGAATGAGTTGAAAGCATATTTTTCATCCGTATCTTCCAACATCTTCAAGTCCTCTGAGGTAGTATATGCAGGAACTAATTCAGATGCTCGGGGAGAATAAAGCAGTTACATTGCATATTGTCCCACCCTATTAATTTTCTGGTACAAAGAGAACTGTTGATTTCAGTAAGTAGGCAGAGCAAACATTGTTCAAAATGTGTCTCCATCAATTAGAATTGATGAAGAGTGATGATCAGTGCCTTAAGTACGCTGTGATCTAGAGAATTCTGTTCATCAGCTTTAGTAGTTCTTTCTGCCCCTTTTCTCATAATGTGTGGCAATATTTTCCAGTCCTTGCTTTGTATTTTTATGTTACACAACGGCATCAGACAGAGAGCACTGCTCATCAATTCAGCATTAATAAGGGGTGGTCCGTGCCTTAACATCGTCTTACATGCACACTAATGTTCCTGCTCTCCCTTCTCTCCATCCTCACTCTCCATCCTCGGTGCAAAGCTGTCATCTTCACTAATTAAAATTCATTACCTCCTCTTGAAGCAGAGAGGCTGAAAAATTACTGACTGGCTGTCTCCTTCGTGCTTAATAAATTCCCGGAGAATAATAATGTCCTTTAGGAGGATTGCTTGTTAACTTCTCATCACTCTGGCAAGATAGTAGCCACAGTTAGGCTGTTTGGTTTGTCATTTGTGGCATTCTACTGTCTACTGGGAGGATTTGGCCATTCAGCGTTTATACCAGTCACTTGTATCTAACGAACACAATATTTCAAATATACTTCATGTCGACCTTGCAACATGACATCCAAAACTCTTAAATAGTCTCTCCAAGTGACTGAAAGCTCTAGGTGACCTATCATCTTCTCCAATATTAATAATGCCAAATTTATTAATTTACACCCCAAAGTGGGCCATCCATCTAAACCTGTCTCTTTGTAGGTTGCTCTGAATTCATTTGTTATACTCAGCATTGTTTTATTCTTCTTGCCCAGATAATTCCAAGGAGAAGTCTGGTCTGCACCCAGCACAGGGTAAAGGATGTGTGAGCTGAATGTAGAGAAATTCCTAACACCAAGGGGTCATTAAGTGCACAGAGCAATGTCTTTGGTAACTCATCCCTGTTCTGTTAACACACATTTCTTTCTGTTTTTCTGTGTCAATTATCTGCTATTTTTAACTTTGTCAAAAATTTTAGTGTTACTGAGATGATATTAGATAGTAACTTGAGGATGCTTATAGAAGTAGTCTTTTTGTTTTTTTTTGTTTTTTTTGTTTTTAGCAGGGTTTCTCTGTGTAGCTTTGTGCCTTTCCTGGAACTCACTCTGTAGCCCAGGCTGGCCTTGAACTCACAGAGATCCGCCTGCCTCTGCCTCCTGAGTGCTGGAATTAAAGGCGTGTGCCACCACTGCCCAGCTAGAAATAGTCTTAATGTCCGAGTAGTACTGCATTTCTTATTACACAATCACCTCTCAACAAGTCAATCAAAACTTGGGCTTCCGTTTCCTCATTTGTAATGTGGAAAATGACTTATATTCAAGGGATTCCTCTAAGTTCATTAGAATACTACATTTAATATGCTTAGTTTGGAGGCTAAAATAGATTAGAAAATCATAATACTCTCTTTAATAAAATTGCTTGGAGTGTCTATTATATCCCTAATGTCAACTGGGGTTTCGTATTCTCCACATCCTTCTACGTACCTGATGAGAAAGCAAAGCGTCTTGGAGAATTAAAACATAGCAGACACTCCTTCTTGCTTTAAGCTGCACTAAATGTATGATACCTGGGTAAGTGCTGAATAGGATAATTTGATGGTTCCACATGGAAAGAGAGATAATTTGGGGTTCTTGCATAATTTCTTCCTGCTGCTCAGAGGCATACCATTGGGTAGGACATTGTGTTTCCCACTCTTCTCCCTAGTTCCCATCTTTTCATAAAATACCTGAAGACTATCTTGATTCCTAAAGTATATGGACTGTGTCTTTTGGAGAGATGTCTTGTCATCAACTTGCATGCCTGCCTGCCATGGCTCTGTGTATCTAGCAATCTGTCTTAATAAAACAACAACAACAACAACAACAACAAAAACAGTGTTGAGATATTCTTTCTTTATAAGATAAGCACAGTTTAATGGTATGATACATTTCCCTTTATTGCAGCTCTAACTATTTCAGTCACTCTCTATTTTTGGTGTTCTTCTGTAGCTAGAGTTTTCCTGCCTGGCCCACAGTCAGGACAAATCTCTCTCACCCGCCAGTCCCACAGGCGCTTAGACCCGATCAAGTAAACACAGAGACTTATATTAGTTACAAACTGTATGGCCGTGGCAGGCTTCTTGCTAACTGTTATTATATCTTAAATTAATCCATTTCCATTAATCTATACCTTGCCACATGGCTTGTGGCTTACCGGGACCTTCCCACGCGGCTTGTCATCATGGCGGCTGGCAGTGTCTCTCTCCCAGCCTTCCACTTCCCAGAATTCTTCTCCTTGTCCCGCCTATACTTCCTGCCTAGCCAATGGCCAATCAGTGATTTATTTACTGACCAATCAGCAACACACCATCCCACAGCATTCTTCCAAATATATTCTATATGGTTGTCATTTACATTTCCAAGTCCATCTTGGTTTGTATTTATCTGATGAAAAGATGAGCATCAGTTCCATATGTATAGCTGAGAAGAGGCTTAGATCAGCTCATAAATAAGCAAAAATTATTCAGTGGGAGAATTTGAATCTTCAGCTAGATATCCCTTGCCTTTGAAATGAGATGACACTTGGAAAGCTTCCCACTACTCCTCCAGGGACCTTAAGCTTTTACCTCTCACCCCCATGCTTGCAGACACACTTCCAGCTTTTCTTTGAATATCGAGGTAATAAGGTAATGGGGCAGTGCAGGGATAGCCTTTCCACAGGGATGATTGGCTAGTGCTGTTCCGTTTTGTGTTTTAGTTTTTAAATGGGACTAATTTGCTATAATGCCAAGGATTGATTCTCATTTTTCAGCTCCTGACTCTTCCTGCATCCCTCACCACACTTTTGCAGGCTCTATCTGCACCTTAAAAATAAAATGTTCTCATTTTCTCCTCCCCATTTCAGTACCTCAAATTCCCGCTGGGAAATTTCACCCATACCCATAACATCTTTCCATTTTCATATTTACATTGATGATTTCATAATTCATGCTGTTTGGAGAATTTAAGGTGTTACTTCACTACTTTTTTTCTGAAGTTATGAAAAAGAGTATTGTGCCCAGGTGTTAGTTAGGGAGCAAATCATCAATAGCACAACAAATAAAATTAAACATGAGTTCATTTGGGCTTCCTACTTTTTCCACTTTGGACTAACTTGATCAATTTCAAATAGATTAGTCACCAATCCCAGACATCTAAGGATGAAGGAAAGATGAGGCCATTATGGACCAATGCCAGAGACAGAAGAGTAAGGGAAGCATAACCACTCAATAGAAGAAGAGAATAAAGGAGAGGAAGAAGGCTAATTAAGGCCTCTTGAATGTCCATCCCATCTACATAAAGAAGGAACAGACAGCCACTGTGCCTTTTTAATGTCAGTTCCAGTCACTGCTCTGTCTCCATAGTGGGTGAGGATTAGAGGATTATGTACTCAAGGAAATGACCTCTGGTTCATCTTATGCACTCTGCATGCTGAGACAACTTGACCTGATTATCCCATAGGCAATGCACACTAAATGTCCCTTTTCACCCCCAGCTGAACCTTGTTTTCTTTGAGGAAGTGGTAGGTAGCCTGGTAGTGTCTTCTTCCTGCTTCTCTCTTTTCAAGCGTGGAGTAATATCTTATGCTTTCACTAGTTCATTGAGAAGACATTACGTCCTCATTATATTAAGTAATCTACATACAGAAATATTCTATATTTCCAAATGCAGAGAAGCATCACCTTCCTTTTACAAATGAGAAGACAGTGTAGATGGTTCAAACTGCTGTCACAGAAACATCCTTCTGAAGCAAGTGATCGTCATCACTGGAGACAAGCCCACTCCACAGGGGTCCTTCCCTCTTCCTCTGTTGTCTTTTCCTTCACATCATTGAGACAGTAAAGAAAACTAGACTCTTTATGGTTTCTCTTCCTTGAGCACTGCTTCCACGGCTGTTTCAGAAACTCACACCAGATCCAGTCAGTTCTCTGCTGCTAAAGTTCCAGGCTCTCATCCTGATGCAGATGCTACTTATCAAGTCTGATCTCCCACTGTCTCCCACACAGATCCTCGCCTCTGCTGATGGTGCATTAATCATCGTGCCCAGGAAATGCTAGGCTCATTCTTGGCTCCTGACTTTGCCTGTGTCATTTCTTACCTCTGACTACAATGCAATTATCTCACCTACCCCAATCCAACCTTTGAAAGACAAAGTCAGACTTAATTATGAGTTTAAATTTTGCCCCCTCCATGAACCCATTTATTAAGCATATTTCAACACATACCTGTCAGACAGCAGACATTACATTACATTATAATTGCTATGTAGATCTTTGTGATTATGGAAGCTTGGGCAGCATAGAGAATCTTTATGTTTGTTCCCATATAACCAATTCAGTAATTGATGCACAATAGGTGTTTAATATACCATTGTCTTTCAAACGAGTGAGAACATTTTATATCTCCTAAACATATATAAGATTATTTTCTTGGAAAGGGAGGACAAAGTGTCATATTACCTACTAATATTCTGAAGGTGACATTGTAGGTTGATGCTAAGTAGAAATTAATAACAAGAAAAAAAATACCTTATCTTGTGCTTGGAGAAGAAATCCTCCATGAAATATTACCTGTAGGGGGGAAGTATTTTGGGGCCCACAAATAGAAGTAAATTATAAAAATGTCCAAGTATGTGCAATTATTCAATTTTGACTGCACCTTAAAGAAGAAGCGACTACTTATATGCTGAGAGTTTGAGGCTCAGTGGATAGATAGAAAGGGCACATTCTCTATGAAGCCATGTTTTCTAAAGGGCTTTGGTAAAGACTGAATGACATAAACTCTTTCACAGTAGGAAAGACAGGAAAAAGGTCTGAGAGGTGCCACTTTTATGGATCCTTGGGAGTTGGATACATCATCTCTGCTTAATCTTCACAATGTGCTACAAGAAAGTCAACAGGGCATTGAGGTTCGGAGTGTTTAAGTATCTCCCTAATGTTGCATGTTTGTTAAGTGATTTTCAGCTGAATTTGAAATTGTTTGCTGTTTGCAGTTGAACAACATTGCTTTAAGCTGGTATTCCATCTTTACTTTGGATTCTGTTTTACAGGGTAGGATATACCATGAGCTGTGTAAAGAAAATGCTAGAGTATACCTTCCCAAAATAACACAGCATCTCAAAACAATTAGCATGTGACCTTCATTGTCTCACAGATTAATGCCTCCATGCCTCAGGTATTTGTGTCAGATCAATAAAGTGCCAGGGTCACTCCACATGAATAATGAAGCAGAGTTCAGAAGCTAGGATAAAGACAAGCCTGACCTGGGATAGCCCATTATGCTGACTTTTAAGTTTCTCAGCTAGTTTACTTGGAATGGCTAGAAAATGTTTTTATTATTATTATTGTAGATCTGTCTGGATAAATTTAATTTCAATATTCATTGTTTATTATCATTTAAAAGTCAACTAACAGAACGGTTTATTAAACTATGTGAAAATATAGGTGTCAGGTATGAAGCAATGTATGTCATAATTCACTGAAAACACACCACGCAAGTGTTTTATGAGGTTATTTTTGTCTATGCCTTTTTCAGCAGGATGGTAAAAAAAAATCAGAGAAAAAAATCATCAGGTTTCACAACAAAACAGAATTCAGAACTGTGAATGCTTTGGCAGTAGAAATAACTGTAGAAGTACTAATCATATTTATTATACTCCAAATTCTCCTTATTTCCACCAAAATCTGTGGAGACCAATATTCACCTATATATGTATTACACTCACTCCAGGTTAGACCCAGCATTCCCTACACACACACACACACACACACACACACACACACACACACACACAGGGCAGGGGTAGCAGGGAGAGAGCAGAAGAGGAGGGCGATTATAATTTCAATGGAAATTAACTAAAAGTTATCTGATTATTCACTGATAACTGAGCAGCAACAATGAAAGAAAATGAATCCTTTTGACTCCTTTCTGTTCAATTCCCTATCTATTGGTTTTGAAGCCAATTTGTTATGGAGCACACTCTGCACTGTTTTGTCTCAGTGCTTTTTCTCCTCTCTTTCTTCCTTCCTTCCTTCCTTCTTTCCTTCCTTCCTTTCTTCCTTCCTTCCTTCCTTCCTTCCTTTCTTTCTTTCTTTCTTCCTTTCTTTCTTTCTTGCCTTCTGTCTACTGGGTGTATCACATTGGCTTCCTCTAAAGCACGTGGCTAAAGGATGGATTGCCAGGCAATCCATCATCATTATTTCACCAGCTTATAAAACCTTTGCAAACACATTTTAACACCACAGCCTCAAGCTGACCGTTCTCTGGTTTTCAGTTGTCCATCTCTCTAATAGGCAAGGGGCAGGAAGGAGCAACGCAAGGAAGGATGACCTGATTTTTTAGATACAACAGCATTTCTAAACCCCCTGAGAAAAGGTGAGCAGTCTCAGAGAGGAGCAGCTATCAGGGGACAACCTTGTCTTTTGTCTACCGTTTGCCTGCAGAAACTGTAAAGAAATGTGGGCAGGGAAGCACAGCAAAGACGTTCACATAGACTATTAAAGTGTTGGATACAGCATACATCTTTCTTCTCTTGGAAATTAAATGTTTGGGCAGATTATTTTGTCAGCGATGGCTTGTAACATTACTTACAATAGAAGGTATGTGTTAAACACTAAGCAGTTAATATACCACCCAACTTTCAGATGCAAACTTTCATGTCAAAACATTCTCTGGTTTCTTGCAGCTCATAGGAAAAAAAAAAAAAAACCTCTCAAGGTCACGTTTATTACATTGTAAACTAATGTGTCTATACAAGTTACAGCCAATTTATAATTTTAATATTGTATAGGGAAACACAATTGACAGATTTTGTTAATAATGATTCATATTTTGTTTCATAAACATTCTAAATTTTAACTTTATGACCAACAAAGGTATACCATACCTTGCAGGATTATTCTTTTATAGGAATGGACTGTGATCTGGGACCATTTCCACATGAGGACTGATGCTTAGGCGCTGGTGAGACAGATAGCTTATAGTAAAGCACCTGTACAAACAAGAGGACCAGACCCTCGGATCCAAGTCAGTGCCAGGTGGGCTTGGTGGGACCCTGCATCTCCAGCCTCAAAAAGGCTAAGACTGGATCCACAGAACAGGCTGGTTATCAAGACTAGCTCTGCAGACAAGCTTTTGGTTTGAGTAAGAAATTGTGACTCAGAAAAATAAAAGGGAAGAGCTATGGGGAAAGATTCTAGGCATCTCCCTCAGCCCCACTCTCTCCTACACAATGCCCACTTTCATGAACATGTATGCCTGTATATGCATACATATGTGCACCCACACACACGTGAACACATGTATACACACAAATATACATCATTTACTCAACAGCATAAGTGAAGAAAGATCTTTTTAATAAATAAATATCTGTTCCTTACTCCAAAAAGGTATAGTATATTTACCTAGTGATTTTTAAATTTGTTTTCTTTTGTTTTTGAGACTCTAGCAATTCACCTGCTTTAGTCTGCCAATTGCTGGAACCATAAGCATGAGACTCCATATGGATCAAATTTTAGTATTTTAATGAAGTAGCAGCTGATAATGTATATTTGGATTCTTCAATAATCTAATTTTATCATTTTATTTTCGGTTTGTTTTTTCAATCACTGTTCTAATTTTCTTCCTGTTGCTGTGATATAACACTGACCAAATCAACTTAGGGAAAGGTTTTATTTGGCTTATGCTTCCACAGCAGAATCCATAATTGAAGAAATTCAGTACCAACTATAACTCCAGCTCCTGGGGAATGCTACACCTCTGGCTTCCATGGGCACCAGCACACACATTCAGAAACCCCTTTAGACCCATAAGATCATAAGATGAAATGGGCTATATTTAATAAAGCATTTGTAAGCAATTCTTGTTCCTTGACAACATCTTCTGTTGTAAAAGTTGAGTCCTGTAACAGCCAATGAAAGTAGGCATTTACTGCTGTCAGTGTTATAAAAATACACATCGATCAAGAATTGGGGCTGGAAAGGTTGCTCTTGCAGCAAGTGCTGCTCTTGCAGAAGACCTCAAATTGACTCCTACCACCAACATCAGGGTGCTGAAAATAGCATATAAATACAATTCCAAGGAATCCAATGTCTGCTGGCCTCTCCACCCCTATGCACACGGTGAACATAAACTCACACAGATACACATGCATACGCATATATACAAAGAAACAAAAATTTTTAAAAAAGAATAGATAAAAATCCCTATTAACCACTCTGTCTCTGAGTACTAATATTTACATTCTACATCTGTTGTTAGTGAAACTGTGTATTTTAAAATTATTCAGCAATACTACCGTAAAATATTGTGATTAGAATTTAAGCTTCATTTTTCAATCAAGGAAGTGAAAAACATCCCCAGAAATTGTTTATAAAATAGTGTGAATCCTTTTCTTTTTGTTTGCAACAACATTTCCAAGGGTCATCCTGATTTTTCACTTCATCCACAGGAACTTCTCATATCTTATGAAAATTCTTGAGGCAGAAAATTAAAAAAAAAATCTCTTGAGTAAGCTGAAATTTTCTGAAAAACAAAGAAACCAAACTTTTTATAGATGCTATTCATGCTATTTTGTTCACACTAAACATTAATAGAAGATTTCAAATATCATTGCAATAAATGAATAGCTGGATTGAATTTTCAAAAGATGGGAGTAAAATCTTAACATGTCATCCATAGGCATTTCACCTGGAGTCCCATTTCGTTTTCAATATTGTTCAGTGGTCTTGGCTTTTGTCTTTCCTTAAACTCATTTAACACTGTGCCTTTTCGTAACTATATTAGTTACATAATTCACTCAAGATTGTTAAGCTTATGTTTTATATGGTCAATTAAATGCAACCTCTTTCCCTGGCAGTATTCCATAAAAAACAGTTTCATAGATTGCAGTCATCCCTTCAGCCCTCCAAGTCACACACTTTCTAATTGTATTTTGGATATTATTTTCCTAAGGATCAGATTTTTCTTCATGTAATGGAAGTGTCCTCCATGCTCCACAACCTTTTTTGTTTCACTGTCCCCTTTTCTCCTTTATATCACTATGTTTTTTCCCCCTCCAGTGCTGGTAAATTTTTGTCAGCTTGACACAAACTAGAGTCACCAGAGCAGAAGGAACGCCCACTGAGGAACTGCCTCCATCTGACAGGCCTGGGGGCATGACTGTGGGATGTCATTAGATTAATGATTAATGTCTAACCATCTACCCTACTGTAAGTCGAGACACTCCTGGGAAGGCATTCCTCGGTTGTCTATGGAAGCATCATGAGTAGGCCATGAGAAGCAAGGCTGTATGCAGCTTTCCTTAGTGACATCTACTGCTGTTACAGCCTCCAGGTTCCTGCTTGAGGTTCCTGCCTTGGCTTTTCTTCAGGGATGGACGGTGAGGCAGAAAGCCAAGTCAGATAAACCCTGTCTTATCTCAGATTCCTTTGGGCCAGAGTACACAGCACAGCAAGGGAACACAAACGAGGATACTTCTTTTGAAAGCCCCTATGCCAGCCACACCCAGGTCCTTACCAACTTCCCAGTATCTTTGGGTGTTCCAAATAAACAGACACGTCTAAAGATTCAAAGCTACCATGGAGCTAGGAACAACTGTTCCGAGTGAGATATACTAGACTCTGAAAGACAAACATTATGTGTGTTTTCTTGCTTGTGGATGTTGGCTTTCACTTTTATGAATTTGGGTGGAGGATGGGACAACTCTTCAGAGGTGGGAATACTAAGAGGGACTATTAACGCTAAACACTTTCTGAAAATAATCAAATGAAATACTACTACTGGAGAAGCTTTTTATAAGGGGGTGGCAGTAAAAGGACTATAAACCACTAGACAGACATCACAGGGTAACAAATAAATCCCTAGAATTGGTTAGCTCTATTAGCATTATTACCCTGTAAAGCCCCATATAGCCCCAAATATTACAGGTTATTGACGGTGATCTTGGTTAACCCCAGTTTTTTTCTTCTTTTTTCTCTTATTCTTCTCTCAGACATTACATTCCAAGCCCAGTTTCAGTTTCCCCTCCCTCCACGCCTCCCACTCCTTTCTCTCACTCCCTTCTGTGCCAGATCCACTTCTCTATTTCCCCAAAGGGTGAGGGGAAAGATCTGGTCCTCAAAGATATCCACCTAACATGGCCTAATGAGGTACAGTAAGACTAGGCACAAACCCTCATATCAAGATGGGATGAGGCAACCTAGTAGGAGGAAAAGTGTCCCAAGCACAGGCAAAAGAGTCAGGGACACCCCCATTCTTACTGTTGGGAGTACCACAGAATATCAAGCTACACAACCATAAGGTATATGCAGAAAACCTAGCTCAGACCCATATAGGTCATGTGATTATCACTTCCGTGTGAGCCCCTATGAGAACTGCTTAGCTGATTCTGTGGGCTGTGTTCTCATGCAATGTCCTTGACCTCTCTGGCTCCGACTTGCTTTCTTCCCTCTTCCACTGGGTCCCCTAAGCTCCAAGGGGAGGTACCTGATGGAGATATCCAATTTATACTCTCTTTCTCTCTGTCTGATGTTTAGCTGTGGGTCTCTGCATCTGTTTCCATCAGTTGATGGATAAGGCCCCTCTGAGGACAATTAGGCTAGGCATCCATCTATGAGTAAAGCAGAATATCAGTAGGAATCATATCACTGAGGTTTTTTTATTTTTATTTCTTTGCCAGTCCTGTTTAGTCATATCCCCCATGTCTCGGTGTTGCTTGGTCTGTGTGTTGCCCTGTTTCTGGTTCCTGACCATCAAGGCAGTGTCAGACATGGGTTCCCTTTCTGGTGTGGCCTGAAGTTGGACCAGTCATTGATTGCCACTCCCACCAGTTCTGCACACACCATTGCCCCAGCATATCTTGCAAGCAGGACAGATTGTCAGTTGATAGTTTTATGACTAGGTTGGTGTCCCAGTCCCACTGCTGGGAGTCTTATCTGGTTATAGAATATGTCCAGTTTGGGTTCCATATTCCCCCATTACTAGGAGACTTCCCTAGGGAATTTGCACTGAACTAGTTTCTATATCACCCCAAATGCCCTCCCCAATTCCAATCATCCCTCTCATCTGCCTGAACCCTCCTGTTCCCATCTCTAGCTGCTTCCAGACCACCTGAAAATTCTATTTTATTTCCCTTCCCAGAGAGATTCATGTGTCCCTACCTTGATCCCTCCTTTTTATTTGGCCTCTCTGGGTCTGTGGATTGTAGCATGATTATTCTTTAACTAACAGATAAAGTCCACTTATAAATGAGTACACACTATGTTTGTCTTTCTGGGTGTTGGTTACCTCACTCAGGATGATCATTTCTAATTCCATCAGGTTTCCTGTAAATTTATGATATTGTTGTTTAAAACAGCTGAATAACACTCCATTGTATGACTGTACCACATTTTTTATTCATTCTTTGGTTGAAGGACATCTGGATTGTCTTCAGTTTATGGCTATTATAAATAGAGCTGTAATGAACATGATTGAACAAGTGTCCTTGTGGTAAGATGGAGTGTTCTTTGAATATATGCCCAAAAGTGGTATAGCTGGATGCTGAGGTAGATCAAGTCTCAATTTTCTGGGGAACTGCCATATTAATTTCCACAGTGGCTGTACAAGTTGGCACTCCCACCAGCAATGGAGGAGTGTTCCTCTTACTTTCCAGCACAAGCGGTCTCTTGTGTTTTTCATTCTGACAGATATGAGAAGGAATTTCAAGGTCACTTTAATTTGCATCTCCCTGATGGCTAAGGATGTTGAACATCCTTTTAAGTGTTTCTCAGCCATTTGAGACTCCTCTGTTGAGAATTCTCTGTTTAGATCTCTATTCCACTTTTTAATTGGATTATTTGGTTTGTTGATGTCTAGTTTCTTGAGTTCTTTATATATTTTGGATATTAGCTTTCTGTCTAATGTGGAGTTGGTGAAAACTTTTTCCATTCTCTAGGCTGTTGTTTTGTCCTATTGACTATTTCCTTTGTCTTACAGAAGATTTTCAGTTTCATGGGGTTCCATTTATTGATTGTTGATCTTAGTGCCTGTACCATCAGTGTTCTGTTCAGGAAGTTGTCTCCTATGCTAAGGAGTTCAAGGCTGTTCCCTGATTTCTTTTCTATTAAGTTCAATGTATCTGATTTTATGTTGAGGTCTTTGATTCACTCGAACTTCAATTTTGTGCAGGGTGATAGATATGGATCAATTTGCCTTTTAATTTTATGGTAATACCTATTGGTGAAATTATTAAGGTCACTCCACATAGTTAAAAGGAAAGTTTATTTAGTGGCATAACTTACAAGTGAAGGGATATGATATGTAGGACTGTAAAAAGGTGAATGTGGATAATTTGAAGGCACATAGTCTGTGATAATTCATTAGGACAGCCAAAAGAAGCTAATTCAATTCACAAGGCAAAAATTAAATTCAACAATAGGTGAATTGAATTAATCTGACTTTCATTTACTTTATTTTGGTGGTTTTCATGAGAATAGCTCCCCATAGGCTCATACATTTGAATGCATGGTCTGCAGGTGGTAGATCTGGTCAAGAAAAATTGGGGTATTCAGATTTCAAAAGCCCTTGCCATTCTCATTTAGCTTCTCTCTCTCTCTCTCTCTCTCTCTCTCTCTCTCTCTCTCTCTCTCTCTCTCTCTCTCTCTCTCTCTCTTCCTTTGCCTGTGGTTGTTGTCTCAACATGGAAGCTCTCAGTTACTGATCCAGAACCATGCCTGCCTGTCTGCTGCCATGTTTTAAGCCATGAGGGTCACTATTCACCCTATGAGCTGTAAGCAAGCCCCCAATTAAATGCCTTCTTTTATAAGTTGGCTTACTCGTGGTGTTTTGTCACAGGACTAGAAAAGTGACTAAGACATGGTTAAAAGGAAAAATGACTTC
>NC_081437.1:16792886-16825386 GCF_949786415.1 Peromyscus eremicus | reverse complement strand
AAGGGTTTTTTTTAATTTTTGATAATTTCATACACCAGTATTGCATTTATATAATTCTCATTGATCCTTTTTCTCTCTCCATCTCTTCTTCCCTTGTGCCTATCTCCTCTCTCTCAAATTCATGAGCTCTTCCTTTTAAATTATATATATGTGTATATATATATAATTTATATACCATATATATATACATACATACATACATATACATACTGGTTCTCCATCTCTTAGCAGCCATTAATGGCAAGTAGCTCCTCTACTAAAGGTGGAACCTTGTGAGATTAACCCATCCATGTTGTCTAAGTTATTCAGAAAACATACTCTCTATAAATAAACTGTGTCATGCAATTATGGAAGCTGAGAAATAAAGATCTTCATTGACAGGCTTTTCATACACAGAAAGGCCGGTGGACAGTGATTCCAGACTAAACCTAAAAGTCAGAGTAGCAGGAGGGCTGATGGTGTGAGTTCCACTCGGAATGTATTCCTGAAGGCAAATACTGAATTCTTAGCTTGCGTAGAGCTGAACAGAGAGTTGTTCTACCGTTTCCAGCCAACAACTCTTTCCATAAAACTTAAAGTTAAATGGTTTTTCACAGCACAGTTCCTCACAGTCATAAAATATCAAGTTGGAATCCATAATCTTTGACTTGTACAAATCAAACAAGATCAGACTTTTATAAATACTCAAAATCATCATCCAAGGCAGTAGAGCCATTATTGGATTAAAATACAAAGAAATGACTGAGGGTATAACTTAATAGTAGAGCATATGCCCAGCCTACACAAGGTCATACATTTTGGCCTAGTACTATAAAGTATGATTAAATGTTGATAACTGATGATATTGATAATGATGGTGATGATGATGATGATGATGATAGATTTTAAATGTATGTGATAAAAATGAGTATGGTAGAAAGATTGATACTCTGCATTTATAGATAGGAGAGACTAACTACTTAATAAGTGAGACCTCACAGTTTGTAAGTCCTGTGAATAAGCAAACATGAATTAAACATGAACCTGTCTTCAATAATATTTCAGTCTGTAAGTGTGATAAGAACTAGAACCCATCATATTGAACCAGGTCATTCAAGAAGTCCCCATGATGGACAATGCCCCACCCCCACTATTTTTTTGCTTGATCCCTACCTGGCACCTGGGCTTTTGATAGCCAGTTCTGCTATCTTTACTCTCATAGACTGACTTCCATGAAACTGAACTCCTTGTTGGATTTCCTCCAGGGTCTGGCCCATCCTTGTCATGTCCTTCCCTAAACTACCTCTCCCCTCATGATGACCTGGAAACAACAGAAATGACCTTCAGAGAAATCCTCAAGTCATGTCTACTTCTATAATCTTGGTGTGTGACAAGTCCAAGGCAAACTAGCAAGTCCTGGATGAGAACATGGGGCTCACTGGGAAACACCCTTGGTGCTTGGTTTTATAGCAGAGCGTTGACTTTATTAGAAAGAGTGTTATTTATTTCATTGTCAAAGATCAGCATTGATAACTAGCTTATATTACAGAAAATATCTAGCCCATGTAGCTAATAAAACACACCTTTCCTTTTTCTTAAGTGTAGTGTTTTCTCATACTTACTGTCATAACTATGTGAAGTTACTAAAGGGATGAGTCACAGGAGTAAGTGATTAATGTGCTGAGGAACCTGTCATTTTCAAAAATGATGCTTATATCGCATATCCAAGTGAAGTGGCATTCATGAGTGTTTCAGAATTGCTGCTCCTCCAGTGACAGTGCACAGAGTTTTTGCTTGACTAAATAACACAGTATTAATATAAACAACAATGTTATGTTTGTTCAGCTGATTATGAGTTTCTACTTACCAGAAAATGGAAGAAAACCACCTTTGTTCCTTGGCAAATTACTTTTTTCCCCTGGTCTCCCTCTACCCCTCATTTAAAAGTATGAACCAAATGCCAATGAATGTTTCAGGAAACTGTCACATAATGGATCATAAACGTCACAAGGAAACTAGTTACTCTGTTTATATTTCTATGGCTAAATCTAAAACTGTTGGATGATGGCTTTGATTTCAATGTGGTGTGTTCTCAGTGTGGGTATGCTGAAGTAGCATGACCTTTAAAAGTTGGAACCTGGTGAGAAGTGACTGGGTCATCTGGTACATAGTCAGCAGGAGAAATTAGTCTCCTTACCAAATTCATTCTCAGGAGAGAACTCATTTTGAGAAAACCTGGCCTTTCCTTATGCTCTGCCTTTTAGTCCCACAGGGACATCACTTTCTCTTCCTGAACCCACACAGCACCATGCAACAGAGGCCCTAACCAGAAACTGAATAAAAAGCTAGGGATACCTAATTTTTTATTTAATTTTCCAAAAGTGTAATAAAAAAAACTCTTCTCTTTGTTACATTTCTAAGCCTCAGAAATATTGTTATATTCATGTAAATTAATTACTAAACTGACAAAAGACATTTTCCATTTATACATTATTTCTTTACTCATTCATTTATCTGTTCATTTTTAGGGGAAAGGGGGTTTTGTTAAATGAGAGAGCTATGGATTCACTTTAGAGTATCACAAGTTGACTAGACTCCTTGAAATAAGTTGTAAGATGGGGAATTTCAGACTACAGTTTAAGGTACAATAATATAGTTGGTATCCCACATTCATTTTTGTTCCATAGTTAGATAAAAAATTACACATATAATGAGCATGGATGGACTTTTTATTGTCATTTTTCCCACCAATACAGGTTAACATTTACTTACATTCTATTACATATTATAAATATTTCAGTGATAGTTTAAGATGCACAAGAAGATAATTACACAGAAGTAAAGAACTAAAATATTTCTACCTTGACAGTGGTAAGGAAAGGACTTCAAAATCCCTTGAATTTACTTACCAAAGACTCTCTATGAGGAGATCGACGTGGAATAAGAACACACCAAGAAGTTTTATACCCAAAATCTATTGAAAGGATCTCATTATATACCACAGATCTTGATATCCTTCAGATGTTCTGAAGTTCATCTTCTGATGATATTATGGATGGTTGTATTGTATAAAAGGTGAGTCTATACTACATGAAATATCTGTGGATCTCAGTTCTATGGTGAGGGTCTGCCTTAATCCTAGTTTTTAAATCTAAATATAAGTGTTGCTAAACAACACCGAGGTAGACCCGTCACTGTGGGCTGCCCACAGCTAAATAACTCTTACTAATCAGAGCAAAATTCAAGAGATGAAGTGTAGTTACTTGTCTTGATCTATGCAAATAAGAATGATGCAAAATAGAATAAGTGGACAGGGATTTTCTAGGTTATATTTTTACATCTAAAGTATTGGTAGCCTGATTTTTTATGTAGGAAAATGTGGAACTTGTTAGTCTTATTTTTATGCCAAAATGTTGTATATAATTTTAAGGCTGTGCATCTATTTTCCCATACAATGAGAAATTTCTAGATGCTCAGAATTTTCACTTTATCAGATTCAGAAAATCCTGCCAAAACATGAGGAAGTATGAAAAGCAGAAGTTTGTAATTGTGTCTAAGTATAGGGTGGAATGTAAGGATAAGAAAGCCCCTTCCTGTCTTCCTTTTTCCTTCCTACCTTCCTAAGTCATACTCAGGCTTGATTGGCCGAGTAGCAAAATAAATGAACAAGTAATAAAGTATTCCCTTGCTATAGATCAAACCAATTATGTGATATCATTATTTAAGCCTGTATTTTACCAAAGCTTTTGACTATAGTGCGTGCTGATTTCACATTAAAATAATCTCCTCTTGTGTAGTGTTTGGCGGGTATTTAATAAATATCTTCAGGTGATTCTAAAGGCCTTTTCTAATTAGAAATCATTGACATGGAAGAGTTTTCCAGTTCTAGCTTCTGCAGTCTGAATACACTTAAATTACTGTGCAAGACTGTCATTGGTATTTCTAATGGAATTCACCCATATTTTTTTCATTCATAAAATAACACCAATTACAAATACAATTAACGTGGAATAACATTTTATCATTACAGGTTTCTTCAAAGATGAATTTCTCCTAAGAATAGCTCTGGCTTAGTTCCAAGTCTTTATTCATTTTGTGAGCAGAAAGTACAAGGCTGCAAAAAGTTGGACTCTTCTGTGCTCCTATCACTTAAAGTAGGGGTGGTCTCCAAAGAACTAACTCTCTCTCTCTCTCTCTCTCTCTCTCTCTCTCTCTCTCTCTCTCTCTCTCTCTTTCTTCTTCTTCTTCTTCTTCTTCTTCTTCTTCTTCTTCTTCTTCTTCTTCTTCTTCTTTTTCTTCTTCTTCTTCCTACCCTCCCTCCACTCTCTCCCCTATACATATAAATGGTTATACTACTGTGTGTGTGTATCTGTCTGTCCATCTGTCTTTCTGTGTGTCTGTATGTCTATCACTATTTTAATTAGGATGGTATAGACTGGCCATTGAGAAAACAAGTTGCCATGTTTCATTACTGTTCTATTCAAAGTAGTTTAATGAATATGATCCACTCTGCTATGAACGCAAGGTCTCCATGATCAGTTCCTCATTAACATATTTAACATTTATTCTTAAGAACAGAATTGATGCTGGGAAGAATAAACTAATCTATAAATTGCCCACAGCACATCAAATTCACACAGTTTACAAAGTTACAAACTGCCATTAGGAAGGTAAATCATATCTGTGCAGCTTTGATCAGGAGTCATTGGAGACACAGTGGCTTCACATAAATGGAGATCTTTTAATAGCACAAAATTAAAGAAAATTAAAGTACATGATCAGACCTCTCTGAAATGTATGTCAAGTTCTTAAATTTAAAATTGTCCCCCTGTGATTCCATGATGTTACCCAGTCCCCTGCACTTCTAGAAGAAGGCTATTTTGATAGACACAAAATGTACAGGCTATTAGACACTGATAAATCTACTTAACAAGAGAAATCCTAATGCATAAGAGATGCCACAGGAAAATAAATTAGATGAAACCAGTTGCTAGGAAACAGAACAAACTAAGTGCATTGGAGTAGGTAGGGGAAGCAATTTTAAAAGACTTGCAGGCTCCACACATACACATAGAGATGGAGGCAAAGCTGCTCCTTGTGTCACAGCACCAGCTGAGACATGTGGCCTCACAGGTACCTGGGATCAGAAGAAAGGAAAAGAGGTGGGGATGGAATCATTAAAGACTCAGATTTGTCAGCAATTTTTAATGGGGCCCGGCTCCATCTCAACCTTATGATATCACTTCTCACACACTTCACTATAAAGTAGGAAAAATTAATGCAGAGGAATAATTCACACTTAGAGTAAAAATAGAAGGAATCTTGACAACAATTATCACATTTTAACGGTAGTAGAAGAAATATTGCCTATTTCCTGGTCATGGATTGACACACTGAATTGTCAGTTTCCAGTGGGATGATCTACTCTCTGTTAAAAGTCTCCTGGTAAAAGACTACACTCATGGCTTCCTAGAGTTCATCTTTAGCAGCTCCTTTACCTGATGCAGTCAGTCATGCCTAGTTTCTGTTCAGTGTGTTTGCAACATTTTATTAAAATATGATTTCTGAAGCATAGGCCTCTTCTCTGCTTATATGCATAGCATCTCCATTGAGTGGTAGGCATCAAAAAATGGCATCTATCTCTCTACATTCCAACCATACATATGCTTTTCTTATTACATTTTCTTTATTGATTTTGTGTCTGCATGTCTATGAGTGCATGCATGCCACAGTTTATATATAGAAGTCAGAGGACAACTTACAGGATCTGATTCTCTTCTTTCCACTCTGGGGTCCTGGAGGAAATCTGACTCGGTCTCCTCGGGCCCTTTTCCACTGAGCCATACTCCATCACCCTTGAAAGAGACATTTGAGCTCTTTGATAGTAATACTACTCTTTGATAATACTACTAAATATACTATTTATATTCTTAATCCTTCATTGATCAAAGAAATAATTCAAAAGCAGCATTCATGGGGCCTGTAGGGGTTAAAGCCAGAAAGGGTCCCAGTGCTAGAGGGGAAGTAGACATTTGTCTCCATCCCTAATGCAGATGCCATCTTCAATTGATAATCTAACTTTTCACAAAGAAAAACCTAGTTGTTTTTTTTCCCACAGAGTCTCTCTGAGGATGCAAACCACACTTAAGGGCAGGGCCCATGCCCAGCAATAGAATGCCAACACAGAACAAACTCAATGGTATTTTTATTGATTTTTTTCTTGGTCTCCTATGCTTGGTCTTGATATTTTTTTAAACGTTACAAATATTTTTTGCTTATATGTTCTATCTATATGTGTTTCTTGTGTTTTTCCTTGTTTTGTCCTAATCTGTTTTTTAATTTAATTTTACATTATTGTTATTTTTTAAAGATGCCTGTTTGTATTCTAATGAGACATAGGAAGAAGAGGTATGGATTAAGTTGGGGGGAGGAAAACTATAATAATAAAAATACTTGAAAAAGTAACTGTTTTCTATTTTTAAAAAAATAATTAGAAAATACACACTCAAAGAGGACATATCTCTTATGGTAGGCAGGTTGTTTACTTTTGCTAATTCATTTGGAGATTCTAGAAGCACTCAAAAACATTCAGAAAATTTAGAACACTAGTCAATTTTTAACGAGGTTGTAACAGCTAATAACATTGAGAGTAACTAAAAAAAGTAAAAAAAATTAATAAGAAATATTAACTTAAAACCCAAACAACATTGAAAGCACTAAACATATAGGGGGGAAAAAAAAACGATGTGAGAATCTCTTCTCTTATGGAGTTTAAATTCCAGTTGGACTCACGCAAAACCTATAAACAATGTAAGATATTAGATAATAAAAATAAAGCAAAAATGTGAGAGCATTGGAGTGCTAGAAATGTCAACAGCATGGCCCCATAAGGATATATTTGAGTAGAGACACACACTGGATAAAGAAAAAAATATTGGGTAAGTAGCAAAAGCAGGCAAGGAGAGGGAATCACAAGTAGAGATGTCCCATTTGGTAAAGAACAAAAAGAATGGCTACTTGAGCTGTGTGATCATGGGAAGAAGAAATGAGTGTTAATCACTGAATTACAGGCCTCAGTGTTGGTGCATGACTTTAATCCCATCACAGGGAAGGTGGAGGCAAAAATGTTCAGTTTAAGGCCAGGCTCAGCTACATAGGACTCTGACTCAAAAAATAATATACGTATATATATATATATATATATATATATATATATATATATATATATATATATATATATTCTATAAAACAATAGCCATGGCGTGTTTCCTATAAAGCTTTGACAGCTGTAATAACACCTGCCATTTCTCTTATAAATTGGTGGCAACTCTAAAAGTTTTACAATTTATAAGACTGGCCAACTTTCCAAGTCCGGGATAAGTAACCACTCATCTGAATAAAAGGGAATAGAACTCATGTTCTGAAAATCAGCCAATCAGCAATAATTATGACTAGTCTGTCACCCAATCAATGACAATAATTCACCTGAAACTTTGACCTACTAGTGAGAAACTCATTCCTAGTCAGTCAGGAAGTGCCTCGGCACAGTTTCCATGTTTCTATAAATGTTCCCCTTAACACCAGCCTCATGTCAGGGACACAGTAGCACAGCAGAAGGACCTTAATCCTGCATATTGGCACTTCTGAAAGCCAGGATCTCTGGAAACCAGGCTTCCTTAAATGTTGTGTGGCATGAATGCAGGCTGTATGCAAGAATTAGATGCCTTTAACACATACATATCAGTTACAGGAAATTGAATTGTTTTTTTTTTCTTTGCATAGTGATTAGTCAACTCTATTGTTATAGTATGAGTTTGCAGTCTTTTTCACTTGTAATTGTGGTGGGCTGGAGAGATGGCTCAATGGCTGCTCTTCCAGAGATCCTAAGTTCAATTCCCAGCAACCACATGGTGGCTTCCAACCATCTGTAATGAGATCTGGCGCCCAACGTTCGTGGTACGAATTCACAATAAAGCTACTTGCTAAGAACCGAGCTCTACGTTGCCGGTTGTGGTGGTGGCACACTGGTTAGATTTGCTGAAGGAGGCAGAGGCAGGAAGATCCCCAGTTTGAGGCCAGGCTAGGAGGCTTGCTAAGAAGAAGCTTTGGCCGGGGGCCGAGCCACAAACGGCGGTGGGACCACGGAGGCAGTGGTTGCTGCTCCAAGTTGCTGCCTCCTTCTCATCGTGTTGGTGACTGCGGTGATGCTGCTACTGGGGATGAAGAGTTTACTACTGCTTGTTCAGAGAAGAATTGCCAGGACCATCATGTTACAAAAAGCATCGGCAAAGATCAGTTTGGAAAAGTTTGACAAGACAGATGGTGGGTAGAAATTGCTGTGAAGATATTCTCTTCTAGGGAAGAACAATCATAGTTCTGAGAGACAGACATTTATCAGACTGTGATTGCTCCAAACCACAGAGGAGGCACAAAAAAAAAAAAAAAATCTACAGGGAACCATGATCATGCCTAACAGCAACTTGGAAATCTTCAAAAAGAGGACAGAAGCCGACAATGATGATTCCACATGGACTATGGTAAAGCCATTAAGCTGATTAACACCAAGGAAAGATCGGCTTTGGACTACAAACTGCTCAGAACAATTTTGAGATGACTAGCTGAGATGATCCAAATTAGTGACTACTCGCACAAGGACTTGAGACAGCCCTATATTTTCCCATTATGCAAAGACTGGACAATAAATGATGCAGCTGCTTCTCCCAGGACTTGACAATTAACCCCAAATTTTCTTTTCAGGATTCCCTAAAGATGTCTTCACCCCCAGAAAGCAGGAAGTAATTTTAAGAAAACGACGCCCACATTCCCAAGAGGTGGGATGGGAGGTTTTTGGTCATTTGAGTTATGGATATTGTCATTGTTTATTGTGGTTGGTTACAAGTTGTTAATTGTTAATGGTCAGGAAAAAAGCTGAACAAGATTAGATTCAGAGTTTTTGTTTAAAAAAGAAAAAAGAGAATATAGATATGAGGTAGATCATTGAATCTACTCTGAGAAAAAAGGTTAAAGAAATAATAGGATAGATCATTGAATCTATTCTAAAAATAAAAGGGGTAGATATAAAAATCACAAAAGGTGCATTGTTGAATCTATTATGAAAAGAAAGAGAGAATATGAATATAAGATAAAATGTCAATTTTTGAATCTACTTTTAAAAATGAACTATTTGTTTTAAATAGGATAAGTAATGACAATTTTTGTCTGAGTTTACCAAATGTTACTGGACTGGACATTGTTATATATTAATGAAGTTTTTTGTCTGAACCTGTCAAATGTTAATGGACTAGACATTGCTAATGTAATTCTTGATTGTATGTATTGTATATACTTATTGGATATAGTTTTTCTTGTACTAGTTATAAGCTTCCTTTAATTTTAGACCAAAAAAAGGGATAATGTGGTGGTTTTGTGTTCCCCGAAATATTGTGTACTCTAACAAACTCATCTGGGGTCAGAGAACAGAACAGCCACAATATTAAACATAGAGGATAGGCAGTGGTAGCACAGCCTTTAATCCTAGCATTCCAGAGGCAGAGATCTACCTGGATCACTGTGTGTTCAAGGATACAGCCAAGCATGGTGACTCATGCCTTTAATCCCAGAAAGTGAGCCTTTAATCCCAGGGAGTGATGGCAGAAAGCAGAAAGGTATATAAGGCGTGAGGACTAGAAACTAGAAGCTTTTAACTGGTTAAGCTTTTAGGCTTTTGAGCAACAGTTCAGCTGAGATTCATTCTGGATGAGGACTGAGAGGCTTCCAGTCTGAGGAAACAGGATCAGCTGAGGAACTGGTGCGGTGGCTGTGGCTTGTTCTGCTTCTCTGATCTTGCAGCATTCACCCCAATACCTGGCTTCAGGTTTGTTTTTATTAATAAGACCTTCTAAGATTCGTGCTACATGTAATCCTATTTATGGTTTCATGAGTTTATACTGGGGAGTCACAGGTTCAGGGTAACAACCACAAAGTTACCAACTTCTATGTTTTCAGTGTCTAAGGTATTCAACTGTCTACTTTTACTGGTGTTTATTTTAATTACCCAAATCCCAAAACATTTTATAATAGTGTTTTTTTTTTCTCCACAGTGGTTATTCACAAGACAAGTGTAATGGCGTTTCTTTCTATGTTTTTCTCACGTTTTTGAAGTTCTTTGGGCAGTATGTTACTATTAATTTAATATGAAAATGGTGGAAAATCAGGTTTAAGCTAGTAAATAGGTGTAACATATAAAATTTCTCAGCTAGCACCACAATGATGACAAGGTGACACAATTTTTGTATTAAGAGGCATTCATTTCAAGCATGATGGTCCGGAACAGAGAGGCTGAGGCAGCAGGCTCCCCAGTCACTGTATAAGTTATAATGGTTTTCTACATTGGCCATTAGTAATGTTGTTTCAGCTCAACTAACTTTTAAACATTGAAATATATTCAAATCCTAAAATAGCCTGTCGGGTTTCAAATACTAAAATTAAATTAGCAGAATCATACAAAACCATAATTACTACAATTACATTATGTAGATTATTGGAAAACTAAATGGTTCATCTTTTAACAAAGTAACTATGGTTTGTTTAGTGTTACAATTGTTGTGATGAAACATCATGACCAAAAGCAAATAAGGAAGGAAAGAGTTTATTTAGTTAATACTTTCATATTACTATTCATCATGGAAGGAAGTCAGGACAGGAACTCAAGCAGGACAGGAACCTGGAGGCAGGAGCAGATGCAAAGGCCATGAGCAGTGCTGCTTGCTGGCTTGCTCCACAAGGCCTGCTCAGCCTGTTTTCTTATAGAACCAGGACCACCATCCCATATGTGACACTACCCACAACAAGATGGGCCCTCCCACATCAATCACTAAGAAAATACCTTACAGGTTTGCTTACACATGTTTTTTGTGGTGACGTTTTCTTAACTGAGGTTCCCTCTTTCAGATGACTCTAGCTTGAGTTGGCATAAAAAGTAGCCAACATAAGCTATGATGAAAGTAATCATAACAGAAAAATCTACCTTCACTGTGCACTATTTTCTTCATGAAATGATTTACTTAGAAGGTTAAAGGTTATGGGGAACTGAAATCTCCTTCAGATGAATGTTCAGAAAAAAAAATGTGTATTTTTGTGGAAACTCTTTGTTAGGGGGTATTGAGAAAGAAGTATAGTATAAGTAGAATAAAAATACAAATTCGAGACACGCTTTAACCCCAGTAGTCAGGAGGCAAAGTCAAGTGGCTCTCAGTGAGTTCAAGGCCAGCCTGGGCAACAAAGTGAATTCCAGCACAATCAGAGCTGTTACACAGAGAAGTAATGTCTTGAAAAAAAATAGATAGATGATAGATGATAGATAGATAGATAGATAAAATACACAAATTTCTGTGAGTGTCTAAAGATGGAACAGCATTTAATCAAAGTTAAAAAAAGCCTATGAATGATCTGATAAATGATGTTTGCTCTTCCGCATGGATTCTCCATTTTTGTGCTCACAGAATATTATTTTCTTTCTACTAAGCAATATCTATTGATATTGAAAAGATTATACAAATCATGCTCTAGTTTCACCATTGATTGTCAAACCAAGTGATTAAAGAACTTTAGAAATTGTTTTGGCATTTGGTAATTTTGGTATTTTTAAAATGGCTCTAACAAATACATTAGAAAAATGAAGACAGCTTATTGAAATCATACTTAAGTTCTAAAGAAAGAACTTTTTAAAATTCATTTTGATTTTTAAATCATTTATTAAATGAGTTCTGCTCAATCTTTCTTCATAGTTTTTAGTATCTTTTTAAGAATAACATTATACAAATTGCAGAACAGCAAGACTATTACTGAATGTGATGAATGAATTAAAGTATAATGAAAAATGCATTCCTCTAAGTGTCAATGCTATTTAAAGCTTTATTTTGCTGCTAAACACCCGAATAAATTCTGTCTTTAAGTGTACAGATATTATAGCGTTTTCCATGCCTGCTTTCATGGCATACTTTATATCCTGAAGAATTTGATTCTCTTCTATATTTGTTAAATGAGAGCAAGTACAGTTTCACATGGTGTGGAACAACAAGAGAATAGAAACTGAACACATGATGTTCCATTTCTGTTCAGGGCTCATTGTTTTAAAAGCCACCCATCGAAAGAGGGTTATTACATGATCCTGAAAAACAGAGAGGAATAGAAAACACATGCTATCAATGATGGTATTGTGATATTTAACAAATACTTGAAAGGTCTTCTTGGATGTGAAAATTTTATGGTAGTGCAAAGTAGTAGACAGGCTTATACTGCTAATAATGAATGTGTTGTATCTTTAATTAAATTTCAGTAAACTAATGAGCAATGTAAATCATCAGTGTCCACTGTAGAAGTCATTATAAAGGGAATGAGACACAGTAAGGAATTTTATAAACAAATACTGAGGGACAGATAACTATTTATGAGACACCAATTAGCAATAATATAATGTTTTAAGCAAGTATGTAATTTACATACTTATTTAATTGAGATAAATAATTCTTAGTCTAAATATGCCCTAAACAATACTTCTCCTTATTCTCAATGTACATATACATAATCACTGTGAAACCATTCAAATTTGCTTGAGATTATTATAGTTTGTTGCCTAAATCTGATTATATTAATGAGGATTGTGGTTTTGAGGAATGATTAGAAGATATGAGCCACTTAGCACATCAGAACAAACAATTCAGGAAAAAGCAGGCCAAATATTTTATGGCGAACCAAAATTGAGATCGCAAATTCAAAATAAGACTAGTTAGCATGGATATCTCCAGACACTTTTAACCAGGTGAAAGTGTGCATGGAGTTGACATAGAGGGGTGTAAACGAATGCAATAGTTTTGTCAATTATGTTTCATTAAAGCTATTTTCCTTAAAAAGCATTGCTACTTGACTCTAGTCTTTGTAACTAAGCAATGTGCTAAGCCTCATAGATGCCATTGCTTCACACGCCTTCTACTTCCTTTTCTTATAAGACTGAAATTAAACAACCACACAATAGGAAAAGCAAATGACAGTGAATTAAACATCATTGACAATTCAGGTCCACTGTGATTGTAATTACCTGGAAGGATGTTAGACATTTATTTTGGTCTGTCTCCATCTTGGCTTTTGTTCATTTTAGAGAATGCAAGGGAATTCACACCCATTAGGTTGTAAGAAAACACATGAGACATGAAGCCTCCCTGTAAGAGAAACAAGTGGCCCATAATGAGAATTAAAGACTCAAGAAGTTCAGATCCTAATTTTGATCCACCCGCTAAATCAACACCGTAAAAGAATGTTTCAGTAGTCTCATTTAGAACTTTGGTACTATTCTTGAAATTATATGCAAATTCTGAAAGGCAACATGTTCTTAACAGACACATCTTGGGCTCTGCTAAATATGGAACAAACCACCTGCGAGCAGAAAGATTCTGTGAACTAAAATTCTGCCTTCAAAACACTGTCGGCGGTTAATTGTCATTTCCTGTACTAAGGTTGGAAGCTCTTGAAATTTTCTTTATTTAATATTTTGTCTCTTATGTATCTGAGTTTGCATTTTCCAAAGGATCTTGACTATATGTTACATGTATTTCTTATCCAAAATCTCTTCCTCATATTACAAAAAAAAGAAAATATTCTGCATCGTTTTTTTTCCCCCGCTTGTCCCATAAAACAAAGGTATTAAAACTTTCATCTATCTATTTATTCAAGAAGTCTGTTTCTGTTGTTGTGTTTATGCATGAAATTAGCTAATGCCCATATGGGAAGTCTCATTGTCAGTGTTACAACATTTTCAGGAAGGCACATAGGCATTTGCTTCTCCTTTTTTAAGGAAGCCTTTTTTAGTGTTTTTTTTTTTTTTTCCTTAAGAACATATGAAAAATCCAGATTTCCTGCAAATATATTTTCTGGTAGCTGAAACAAAGAATTCTTTCCAGACACTTATGCAACATGGAACCAAAGAGGTGGGCATTCAGTTTTAAAAATTCTCATGCTGTGCTCAGTTCATATCCCAGGGAGGTCTGCTCCTTTCTGAAGGGAAACGGAGGAGGAGTGGATCTGGGGAAGACAGGAGGTGGGGTAATGGGGCTGGGAAGAGTAGAGGGAGGAAAAACTGCAGTCGGAATGGATAGAACACATAAGAAAACAAAATAAAACAAAAATTCTCATAATTGTCATCTGTAATACTTCCACACTCCAGAGCAGAAGGTAAACTAGATCATTTCTTGACTCTGCTGCGCTTCCACTAATGAGGATGTGGCACCATGATGAGCACAGATTGCAGTAACCTCATGCAGGGTTGTTGTTGTTGTTTTCTACTGAATGGCTCAAGGAACCCAAAGAAATCTTGAGGCAATTAAAAGATGGCCCTAGAACAAATACATGGAAGAGGCAGGAAAGGTAAAAAGGAAGAAGTTTCCAAAGCATGTGACTACTGCCTTCTTCACAAGTTATAGACATATAAATGTAATATATATATATATATATATATATATATATATATGTGTGTGTGTGTGTGTGTGTGTGTGTATGTGTGTATATGTATACATGTGTGTATGTGTGTATATATGTATATATGCATTCCATTAGTTTTCATGTTACAATATTTGATCCATAGACAAGTATAAATGTCTCAATCTCCCCTGTATATTAATAGACATATGTATATATGCATTAAAACACAACCATAATATAAACATAGCACCCAATATAAACATAGCACCCCCTTTTTCTCTACATTTTCACTTATTCTCGGTCTCATGTTATACAACTTTATTTACTATACCACATCTATCTGAAAATACAAAATGAAGAATTCAATAAATAAATAATTCTTCATTTATAATTGTATTCTGGGATATTTTATAACTTTATATGTCATTGTTACTTTTCTGTGCCTGGTTTATTAATTAAACCTTACCATATTTGTGAATGTCTAAAACAAATCAATTTACTAGATTCATTCGTTTGTAATTTACTAGGAGTCTTGGACTATATTCCTTATTGATAAAGGGCAGCTACCGTGCCCATGAGACCACCATCCAATTTACGATTAAGATTTTGTAATGCCATAATCTTGCTTTCCATCTTAACTCCTACCGCTTTCACAAATTTGACTACACTATATTTTATGCGTTTACATCCTCCCATTTTGCATTGTATTAGACACATATTCATAAACAGTCACTTGTCATCATCTCTCTCTGACATTGTAAACATAGTATTATGTAATATGTATCTTCTATGATTCATTGTACCATATGATGATTATGCAGAATAATGGTTCACTTCCTTAACTTCTGCATGCATAATATCCAGGTGGGTGCTGCATTGCCCTAGATCCATGTCTGGGTATTTGTAGTCTATCCTTTTGTTTTTCCCTTCCCAAACATCCTTTCACTCTTTTTTCCATAACCCATTTTTCTTGCATCTTTCTTTTGCTCCCTCCCTCCACCAGACCCTCCTCGTTCCCTTTATTTCTCCCCCTTCCCTTCTCGCCCCCATCTACTTCCTATCTTATTTTTATTACTACATTTTTTTACCTGATAATAGTTTTTTTAAGATATGTTTATGTTTTTTGTGACACTTAAGAAAAAGAAAATATGCAATAAAACAAATGGTTATAAAATGTTCATTATGGGTTATATTAATATTTACCCACATTAATTAGTGCCTTCTTATTTCTGATTATAGAAATTGATTGATGTGTTCCCTTTTGGATACCTGGTTTGTTTACATTTTTAATAATGGTGAGGCACTTAATATGGTGTAAAGGAGTTATCAAGGTGTAATTTGTACTTCCTTCATCACTAATGAATTAAAACATGATTTTCATGAGGAAACGTGTGTTTCTTCTACATGGAACATTCAGATTCTTTCCTTTCTATTGTACTGAGCTTTTGTCCTTTACTCACTTCATGTACTGTAATCATCTCTAATTTTGTCTTAGAGTTTGTCTTTAGTATCCCTTGTTGAACAGAAGAATTTAACTGACAAGCAATGGAATTTGCCAATATCTTAATTCTTAACACAATTTGAACTTATTTTCCATTCTAAATATTTTAAATATCTTAGTATTAGTCATTGTATTTTTCTAAGGCCTCGAAGAATCCCTTGAACTTCATAGTCCTTAACCTATCTAGAATTGATTTTTTTGGTATAGTAGAGATAAAGGATTAAATTTAAGAATATAATTTATGTGGCCAATTAATTGTTCAGTCCCCTATTGAATGGCCTCTTCATTCTGCAATGATCTCCAAAATCACCTTGTTATTTATCAAGTTGTAAAGCAGAGTCTAGTGCCCATGTCTTATTTTGTCTGTTGGTCAATATTTTTCTATCTCAAATGCTATTTATTGTGCCTTAATGTCTGGTGGCAATTTTTCTTTCCCATCCCTCCCGTCCATCTCATGCAAAGGATGTGATGTAATGACCTTTAGTTGTATCTATTCTTAGCCTTTTATCCTTCCAAACAGATAGACTTACAAATTTTCATGTAAAGACTTGGCTATTGCTTTTGAAATTGCATGGGAATACTGAAAAGTTAGAAGGGACTTGATATTTACTTGACTGTATTTTTATACTGTTAGAATAGCAAATGCTTATTTATGTCTTTAAGGAAAATTCAGTTGTCTCTGGAAGCACGTATAGTAAAGAGAAAAATATTCTATAGTTGGTGATGCATTAGCTCAGAAAGTCTAAACCCAATGACTTGGTAGAACAGAATTATATTCTTAAACACACAATCTAAGACATACATGTAATTAATTTTTTTCTAGCAGGTAAATTACTTAAAATGTAAAGAAACATAGGTAAGGTTATAACTAACAATTCATTGAACCTAGTGCACCCTGCATGTTATTATTTGATATTAAAGCAACATAAAAAGCATTCATGATTATTTAATAATGTATTTATGATTAGTTCTCAAAAGCTAATGTACATTTTATAGTCAAAGTATAGCTTATTTTAGACTAACCTTATTCCAAATGATTAAATCCATACCATGTGACCAGTGACTGTGGTATTGGGCAGTGCACTTGGAGAGCCACACAGAACTAGTGGCTACAGTGTTGAACAGTGGCCGTTGTAGTGGACAGTGGCTGTTGTATTGGTAGTGGTTGTAGTATTGGACAGTGCAGATGGAGAGCCTCTCCCTTTCCATTAAAGTTGTTTCTTTAATCAAGAAATACCCTTAAGCCAGATGTCATGCCTCTTTCTTGCAATCCCAGTGTATGAGAGGCTAAGTAAGATTAGCATGAATTAAAGACTGGCTTGGGCTGATTAGATCCTGTCTCAAAAGGAAAGAAAGAGAGAAAGACAATAAATTAAATAAATAAATAAATTATAGATGGATAGATAGATAGATAGATGATAGATAAATGCAAAAAGAAAGGAAGAAAGAAAGGAAAGAGAGATGAGAAGAAAGTAGAAAAGAAGGAATGGAGAGAAGGAGAGAGAATGTTTAGGAAGCAAATATCAAATAACATAAGAAAGCAAGCCGTAAGTGAGGCCTATGATTGACTGTTCCTTTCTGGGTGTATAGTGTTGAAATCTGAGTTCATTTAACCAAATGTACTGTCCTACTCTTCCTAACAAACCCATTAAAACCATTTTCCCTGTTTAATCTGTTAATACGTGGAAGTAGTCTGCTGAGTCTTATAGCCTAGTGGGAGTTGTCAATATTTCCACTTTAGTTCAGTTCATCTGGAATACATAGATCTTCAGGCTTTTCTTTCTTTAGGTTGATTTATTTGCATCAGTTACATCATTACAACTGCTACAATGTTCCAACAGTTTGTGGGTCAGGATTAGGAAAATAAACACAGCTTTTGAATATCCTGGTTTGACCCTCGCTCACTGATTTCACGGTTCTGAGATAGATGACTTTCCAGGGTCTTGATGTCGTCATTGTCAACAGGGATACTGGTAGCAGACAGTCATTGGATTAGAGGGAAGATACAATAATGTATGTGCTGTAGTTTGGGTACAATATGAGGTAACCTCTCAGAAGGTTAATGTGCTGGAGGCTTGGTCCTCACTGTGGTGGTACAGGAGTTGTGGCATTTATTATTGGAGACCCCGGCCATTGCAGAAATTAGGCAGTGTCATCAGAGGATCCTGGCACACTCGTGAGAGTTGTTCTAAAAATAAAGACAATTTGAACCTTCCTTTTCCCTCATTTCCCGTCTACTAATACGATGTTACTCTCTCAGACACACTATCAATATTATGATGCCTCGTGCTTGGAGGATCTCACCAGAGCCAAGATAATATCAGAACCATGACCCTGTGCCCCCACAACCATGAGTAAAGTGAACCTCTTTTCTCAATATGGTACACAGAATCAGATATTTCATTATAATATTTTTGCTCTAGTACTTTAAAGCCCCAAAATTTGTCTCCAGATTTAGCATACTCTCTAATATGTGGTGTGATATATCTTAAACTGATAAGGACTATGTTGTTATTATTATTGTTATCATTATTACTATTATAATATAATGTCTACTGACAATAACAGATTTTCTTTTTTTTTTTTTTTTGGTTTTTCGAGACAGGGTTTCTCTTTGTAGCTTTGCGCCTTTCCTGGAACTCACTTGGTAGTCCAGGCTGGCCTCGAACTCACAGAGATCCGCCTGGCTCTGCCTCCCGAGTGCTGGGATTAAAGGCGTGCGCCACCACCGCCCGGCCTCAGATTTTCTTATTAAAGTCCATGTTTTCTGCTATTAATAGTGTTTTCCCAGGTTTATTTTGTTATGGTGTATAGTACCATTTCTAGAATGATATTTCCATCCTGAGCATTTGAATATCCCATGATTCAGGTCTTGATGTATTTATTTTATATAACATTTAATGTGTTCGCTTGCATAAGTCACCACTTCAGCTATCAATATAAAGTTGTTCCATAACTACTCTCTTTAGAGTTGCATCTGTGTTCCCAACATCGTGAATTTTATCTGTAAATGTATGATTTGATGATTATTTTTTCAGTGCTTTCAAAGTATATTTATATTTCTCTTTTATTAACATATAGTAACTGCACACAATAATGTGTCCATCAATATGATAGTCCCATTCATGTTCTCTCTGTCCCTCCCCCACTCTCCTGAGTGATCACTTTTGACATTCAAGCCTTCAGTTATAATTGCATCCACATTAAAAGCATATATGAGATGTAATTCTTTCATTGTCTAGCTAATTTTATTTTAAAAAATGTTTTCTTTTTATCTGTATTCCATTGTTTTCATTGAGAAGTCATATATCGGTCTATTGTTTATTCTTTTTCACATTTTGATCAATGGCCTTCATGTTCCAGGTTGCTTTTAAGGTCTTTTCTCTGTCTCCCATCCCCCTGAAGATTCCAGCTGATGCCTGGTGTCCAGTTGGCCTCCTCATAGCTGGCACATGATAGTGTGGGAACTGAGTTTTGTGATCAGCATTTTCTCACATATCTCAGCCCCCTTTTCTTGTCATGTCAATCAATACCTAGAGCATCCATTCTAGTTTCTCTCTGTTTTTCTTTGGGTGTACATGCAGGTAGGGCTTCATGAGAAATTCCCAGTCAATTCTGAATTAGAATTATTCTTCTGTTAGTTATCAGGAGTGCATATCAGTGTCTAGATACTATTCTCAGAATGAACAATTAGTTTTATTTTTTAATACACTTTTCTTCCACTCTGTTGTTTTACTACCTAAAAGTAAAAGTATAAAATTCATATATGTAATTAGTAACCTTTCTCTTATGTTTGAACAAAACACATATTAAAAGTTGCATTGTTGTTTTTTAATTTTTTTATTTATTTGCTTCAAAAATAATTTAAAAGTTTTCTGTTGCTAAATCTATTGACTATAACTTTTTTATTTTTGTTCTAATTTATTTTGCAAATATCTCCTTCAGCACAGGAGTCCATAAAATTTCTTAATATATTTCTGGTCCATACTTTTTTTCTTATTGACATTCACTTTTAATTTGTTTGCATTTCCTTTAGAGAAATGACTTTAGGAATCTTATTTGGTTTTTATTCCAGTTACAATGCAATGTTTCTAAAATTATATTCTAAGTAATTCATTCCCTTACAATGCTTTGGAACTGTAGGTCAGCATCAGCCATAGAGATAGCTCTCTACTTACCATTTTTTGAAACAGGGAGATTACTCACTGCTCTAGGCTGGATATGCAGTAAGCACCCTAAGATACTTTGTCTTTGTCTCTCCAAAACTGTTATTACAGCCGTGTTCTGCCACACCAAGCTTATTACATAGGTCCTGGAGATCTAAATTCAAATCCTCATGTTTAAGCAGTGAGTACTTTACCCACATATCCACTTACCCAGCCCTGAAAGACTAGTTTTCTCAAAATACAGTAAATTTCTTTTCTGCTTTTTTTTTTTTTCATGTTCTTGTTTTGCTGTTTTAATAGCCTCTCTATTATGTTTCAAGTTCTTAGAGCTTCAGTGAACTCAGGGCTGTAATAGAATACAACCTGTATCCATGCAAATATTTCCTATTGATTTTCTTTATGAATATTCTACCATACTCGTGTTTTCTAGTATACTTTAAACATCCTTCAATGAGCATAAAAAGATATGCTTCTACTAAAATTGTTAAGCTCTTGCGTTAGTTTTACAAAAGTTTTTCTCATTGACAGCTCTATTCACACAATCGTTTGATACTTAACTTTAAAAAAAAGTGTGTTAGTGCTTGTCAGTGGACTTTATAGGCACTTCATGTGGATCCTACATGTTTATTCCTAAGATAAGTGCATTTAGTATCCAATCTTCTTGTTTCAGAAAACTGCACACACAGTCAGAAGTAGAGACAGCAGTGAGATAAATGTCATTGTACCTACGATCTGCATTGAGTAACATTCAGCTCAAGTTTGTCACACTTCACTTCAAATCAAAATCACCTTTTTAATTTTGAAGAAAATTTAAAGACCATGGTGATTTTGAATGCCTGTGTTTCATTAAAAATGATAAAAAAAAACCAGAAAGACACAACTCTTTAAAGATATACATATTAATACTCAGGCAGGAAATCAACCATAATTTCAGAATAAGTCATGGAAGAATAGAAAGCTTTTGTTTTTGTTTTATCGGAAAAGCAAGGCTAATGGCAAACATCACTTGTATTTCAAAAAAGAAAACACCACCAATATTCTCATTGATTGTAAATAAGATTACAGTTTTACCCTTCTTTCCCTCTTTTTAATCAGCATGGAGTTCTTGAATGGAAGCTTCATCGTTATCCCGTGTTGATACTGTCAAATACTTTTGAAATCTCCTGGCACACATCTTACTTTCTACTTCTTTTTTGTAGCTACAAACAAACAATATTACTTCCTAGATCTGCTTTGTACCCAGTGCTAAGAACCAATCCTAGGAGAGGTAATAGCCCCACCATTCAGCTAAATCCTCGACCCTTCTAGACTTTCAGTCAGTTTCATTAACCCATTTGATGTCTATATTTTACCATTTAATCTAACAGTTTTTTTCCTTTTTCCTCTATATGATGAATTTGATTATCATAATAGTTGCCTATTATTAAAGCATTTGAAATAATAATCCTATTATTAAAGTATTTGAATCAGTCTCATTTATCCCAGCATGTTGACTTCAAATTGGCTGTACAGCCAAGGTTTAATTTAAACTCCTAAAATTGTCTCTACCTCCCAAGTGCTAAGACTATAGGTATGAGTAGGCACAATAATTAGAAAGAGTTCTTTATCTGACTTTGTACTTTTTTTTATTTCTTAAAGTCAGAGTTCCAATCATTCCTTATGCATCACTTCTTATCTTTGAAAGGAAATTGTGCTTTAATGTTATGTGTTCCCCTATAGAGTGTGGAGATTTATGTGGTAGGAAATACTTATGATAATAGATACTCAATAAACATTGACTAAGTAAATCAGTAATAAATTAATTTTTAATTGCAAAGTCTGCTACATTGGCTGATCATTTTTTTTTTTTGTAGAAGAAATTAAATAGACACCAAAATTGGTAATCTAGGAGCACTCAAAAAATATCACATTGTCATTTTAGAGGTTTTATATAACCCCTCCAGAATGTCTAGAGTATATGAACTGTCTATTTTTCTTTTCCATTCTCTATAGACTCCATTCTGCTTCTTGATTTCCCAAGAGATCTGTAATGAAGAACAATGTATAGAGAGTAAAAGAGACAAATCTTTGAAACAATAATCAAGAAACAAACTTTCTTAGAATTACAAGTTATATTGTAATGCTATCAAACTTTCTTCATGAAGATAACGGGAGGATGAACTCAGCAGGTGAGGATGACAGCAGCCTTAAACACTCATCCTTGGCCTGCAGGGGACTTCCTGTGATCCCTCAGGCATAGCATTAAGTAGTGTAACAACCAATGTCTTTATCGCTTACCTAAACGATAAGTTATTTTTAAAAAAGATATGGCCAAGTGACATACTAACAATGAAAATTCTGGAAAGAAAGTAAAAAATAATGAAGACCCACTAAAACAACTGTAGATGTTAGATCATGATCAAGTAAGAAATCGAAGCCGTCTAAGCTACACTAAAACAAGTTTTGGTCTGAACATGAATTTGAAATGTTTCAGATTCACACTGTAGATCTGCAAATGAATTCATACACAGCATGAGTTTCTGTCTAGCCTTATGGCTCACAGGAAAAATTAATATGGGGCTGGGCAGGCTGGAATGCTCCTCAATTTCAATTGTCCTGGAAAGGAAACCAGGTTTTCTCATTGAATTGTCTGCATTTTGCTTCCACTGAAGCATACTAGTACACCCCCGGCTGTGCGTTTCAAACATACACTTGCACGGATGTTTTTCTGGTTATTATTCTCACGTTTGGTTTAATTTCAATGTGCTAACACTTTTAGATTGTGAATGTGTGTGTGTGTGTGTGTGTGTGTGTGTGTGTGTGTGTTCCTGTCTATCCATCTCTTTGACATTTTATCATCTATCTATCACCTATCATCTACCTATCATCTGTCTGCTACCTATTTGTCTGTCTGTCTGTCTGCCTATCTATCATCTATCTTTATTGGGTTTTATGCATAACTGGAATGTTTTATTTTTTTCTCCATTTTGTGTCAGTTTATAGGAAGAACATAACTTGAATATGTATGGATCAGTTATTTAAAATACTTCAGAGTGAAAACACAAGCTTCCACACATACCCTAAAAACAATTTCACTTTCACTCACAACTGAAATTTGTCTGTTGTATTTCTCCTGTTTGGTTTTTGTTTTTCTAACAGGTTTTCTTCTGATACATAGTCTGATCCAATAAATACAGATTAACCATCTAAGACCTCTGATCTTCCAGGCAGGTAAAAAAAAAACCACTAGGAATCTGATTGCAGAGATTTAGTGGAGCTCTTCCTTACATAGGCCCCTAGTATCTATCTGTTCATGTCAATGCATTAGGCATTCCATAGAGTGAGTACAACAAAACCTATCATTGTCTCCCCCACAGTGCTAAGGAGCAGAGGGACACTCAATACAGAAAATACCATACGTTCTGCATACTTGTTTCTGTTTTATCCTGAAATTTTAATTTTAAAAGTAATTGTTCATAGTACGCAACCCACACATTTTTAGTACCTTCTGCTTTAATTTTCCTTTGTAAATCATTTGTTTCACAAACACTATAATGCAAATTAGACATAAAGTTTGTTTAGTGTTGTTTTTCTCAACTCAAGTCTTCCTCCAGTCACAACACTGTTGTGATAGGGTTAATGCCTCACATTGAAGCTAAGAACACTCTCAGTCTTGTCCATTTCCAGGAGTTTTCCTAACAATATAAAGACACAGCAGGAGTTCCTTGGCTTCACCTATAGGGAGAGGCAAATCAAAACGAAAAAAGGACACATACAGGTCTGCAAACAGAATTTTTAATCTGCCTGTAATTAGCGTTTCTGTGCTCTTCATAATTAGCAGATTTTGTTTTGAGACTATTTTTAATTTCAGAAGATGGATTTATACATACCTTTTAAACTTGCAGGTATCAGCAGACTGGATTAGATGACTTCTGTAATTACATCTGAAGATCTTGATGGAGGCATCTCTGTCTAATGCAACACTGAACTTTACCAATAAGATTAGAGTATTATTCAAAATTACCCAAAGACCAATTATAAGATCTGACAGCCAAATGCCATAATTATATAGGGATTCACTTTTGAAAAGGGTGCTTTTATCCTCAATACCAACTTTACTGGTCCGCTATTAACTTTGGAAGACAGTTCAACTAAATCCAGTGTTTTTAGGCACCAAAACTGCAGATGGAAACAGCCATGAGAAAAATCTGTCTCTTAGTTGAAAAGGACTGAAAACGAGAACTTGCTGAAGTGATGCTACTTGGTTCACCGAAAAGTTGACCTTTAGATGGCTATTTTCTTAAAGGAAGTGTGCTATGGAGAATGTTCAGAATCAGCATTTATCCCTAGAAAAAAAGATACAAGTTTGCCAACCCCAAATGCTGGAGTTCCATGTAGTCACAGCAAAGGCCCCAGGTGGTCCTATTAGGAGTTTGTATATCCACAGAAATCCAAAGGATGTCTTATGGATCTTAATTACACCCAAAATTATCACCTATTCCTGCATCCATATAGTATCTAGATTATTCTGATTTGTTCTGGATTGTAGTTTGGGATTTGCTTGGGTGGCAGTTCTGGAAATCTCATGAAACTCGATTGCTTACGACAGTGGCTTAATAACATTTTCCTTCTGTTTGAATTGGGATTTTTATTGTATGGGTTGTGCTTAGTTCTCTGTGCTCAAAGCATAATCTTGTTCTTTTGACACTCCGTGCCCAACACACCCCTACCCTTTGCAGCGTAATTCCTAAATATCTCTTGATTTTGTCTTTTCCTCACTTGCTAATTTTCTGTTTTGTTAGCCTTCTTGCCAGGATTACTGAAATAATCTCCTCGGACATTTCTCAGGTTTGATTCCTGTTCTTTGTTTTGTTCCGTGGTCAGCAGTCAGTGTGATCAATTAAAATAGTAAACTCAAGTTAAGTCATGCTTTTAAAGGCTTCCTAAGCCATGAGGGTGAAGCCTAGCATCATTATTCAGCTTATAGACTGTACTGCACATGGTGCCTGCAAACAAGCCTAGCTGAGTTTCACATGTCAGTCTCTTTGTGGACTATGCAGATATGTTCAGGTACCATTCTTTCTCCCATGGTGGCCCTTCACCCCTGAGATTCTCCTGAGATTTTCTTTTGGAAAAAAAAAAACTCTGCTAAACTCAAGCTTTAAGCAATATCTTATACGTTTGTCCACAGAGACAGATTTCCTAGCTTTATTAAAGCCTAGGCTCTGGTTGTTCAGTGTGCTATGCCCATTCGTAGTAAAATTATGCACTCACACTGAGTGAATGTACAACTATAGTTTCCTCCTAAGTTGAATGACTCTCAGATATTAGCTTGATTTGCCTTTTCACCTAGGAAAGCATGTAAAGAGTAGGAGGCATTGACGATATTAAACAATACTTTTTTGCATCATGAAATACTGCATATCTGGCATATTCAACTGAAATTTAGAGGGGAGGTCAGATAAAAAGTTAGAAGCCATCAATCATCCTACAACCAAATGATAAACACTTTACTCTTGGGAATTTCATTACACTCTTCATTTTTCTAGCAATATAAAATGTATGTGAGTTTGGGAGTGTGCCCCTCTGCGCGCGCGCGCGCGCGCGCACACACACGTACACACACTCTTGTGTGCATAAGTGAAGACAGTAACTAAAAGTGTATTCTATAACACAGATTTTCATTGTCTGAATATTTATGATATTTGATATCTCCATACCAATAAGTTTTCTAGCCAAGTCTCACTTTGTTCTGTCCACATGAATCTGGGCTCATGTTCTTTAACAAACAGATCTACCAATCTTTTGTTTTGTTGATTTTTAAAATAATACTAAACAACCCTACTCCATAACTTTTAAATGTCTGTTTGGGTTGCTTATTTTAAATCAATTTTCAGATTTTTTTTCTGGTGGTTTATTTCCAGAAAAAAAATGCATTTTTAAAATGATCCTTTTTAGAAAAACAGTCTTGATGCTGTTATTTTGTCTGGTATGTTTATTTTCTATTGTCAATTGGTGTTAAAGAGGATGATTCCTGCTATATTCATTATCTGTGAACCATGGCATTTTATCCTGTTTTATGGGTTTGAGGGCAAAACATTTTTTCAATATGGAACTTGGTTCTTACTGAAAAAGTTCTTCAAAACTACTAGATGTGAGAGAAAATGACCATATGTAATTAACATGGAAGCATGCATTATAAAAAGTCTGTGACTTGGGGAAATTTTTAAGAGAATAAGTTATTCAAATTCCATATAATAGACTGTGGGCAAGGAACACACACACACACACACACACACACAGAGAGAGAGAGAGAGAGAGAGAGAGAGAGAGAGAGAGAGAGAGAGAGAGAGAGAGAGAGAGAGACCATGATGCTTATTTTATACCGAAAATACAGAAACATCTTGTATAACAACATTAACACTCATGGATAGGACTTAGAACAACCTGAATTAAAATATCTTACATTGGTTTAGGTAGTCTCTGAATATATTCTAAGCAGCCAAGAGAAAATGCTTGACATTTAAACACAGACAAAAAGACTAGCCAGATTTAGAGGCTGGCCTGGCATTTACTGATCATGTTCTTACATAAACAGAAGCCAAGTTTTGCTCCATCCTAGCTCACCTTCCCTTTCTCCCCCACATCTTAACTCCTCTTTGTTTCTTCATGATTAATACCCATCAATGCAGAGACTAAGCTCTCTCTCTTCACATAATATTCCTAATGTTTTTCATTTATCTTCAGGCACCATGTTGCACATTAATTAAAACAGGACGATAGGAGTTTCTTAACAGAAATTCTCTGAAAGCACTGATTTCCGATACATTTTATGTCACCAACCGTGACAATGACAGACTTAAAGTGTCTATTGAAGTCACTAATGAACTGAGTTTCTATGCTTAAGCACTTTGAGTAGTCCTCAGAAACCTGCTCTGGTATTTGGAGTATTTGTATGCCCAGTTTATAAATGAAAAACTCAATGTAATGAGATCATCATTAACTTTACCCAAGATCCCCAAGCTGGAACTCAAAGGCCAAACCTGGTCCGAGTCAACATGAGCTCGAGGACAAACACTGCTGGCCATCTCCCCTGTGCCCTCACCCGGAGACAATTGCTATCTGACAGCTCGTTCAGCAAGATCCATTTTGCTCAATGAGGCTAGGCCTCCAGTTCTGGTTTTATGGAATTCCTGCTGTGGGATCATGTGTGTCTATGAGTCTATGTGTTTCTCATGCTTTTTTTATTTATTTATCTTCTTTGGCTCTTTTGCTTATGTTTGTTTTGTCCTAGCCTGTTTGTTTTTTCTTTTTCTTTTTTAATTTCATTGCTATTCCTTAGATGCCCATTTTGTTTGTTTCCCTAATCAGAGACAGAAAGGGTGTGGATCCAGATGGGAGGTGAAGTGGAGGGAAAATGGGAGGAGTTGGGGGAGGGGAAACCATAATCAGAATCTTTTGTATAAAAAAATCTATTTTCGATTAAAAAGAAAAAAGGCCAGTTCTACAGTTTTAGACCAACACTAATATCAACACTGATCTTTTCCTATGTCTATATTCTTAATCCGTGGTTCTCAACCTTCCTAACGCTGGGACACTTTAATGCAATTTCTCATGTTTGTGGTGATCTCAAGCCATAGAATTATTTTTGATGGTACTTCATAACTGTAATTTTGCTACTGTTATGAATTGTAATGCAAATATCTGTGTTTACTGATGGTCTTAGGTGACCCTGTGAATGGGTCATTTGACCTCCAAAGGGTTGCAGCCCCTGGGTTGAGAACCACAGTTCTAAGAGTTTTCTATCCTGATGATTACCAGCACCTCATAGACTCTTGTCAATCACTCGGAACTACGCATTCACAGCTTATATTTCAAAAGTAGATCTTCTTCGGTCTGTCCATCTTAGACTCCATTTCATTTTCTGTCTTATAACATTACAAGTAGTTAGCCTCACCTAAACCAACTATGGAGCTGACATGAAAGTTTGTTATTTCCCAAACTTCATTATGATGAATTCTTATCAAAAATGCTGTGTTCACAGTAATAAGCACTGTGAGAGACAACATTAAAGACACTTGTATACACGATTCTGCAACAATCATAACATGCAAAAGGAGATGACAAAATCAGTATTTTATTTCATTACATTAAAATGCTGCTCTATCCAAACAGCAGACGACTGGAAGAGACAGAATTTTATGCTGATTATTTTTCTGGTGCTGAAAGTAGGTTAAAGAAAAGGGATGTGTGATATAAAGAAACATGAATCAGGAAGAAAATAAAGATTTACAAAAACTAATGGGAAAATTGGTTATTGTCTGTTTTATTGCCTTGTTTCGTGACATGTAAACAGTCCAAGACCTGTAAGAAAAGCATACAAGCACAATTTTGTAATAACAATAAAATTAATATCCAAAAAGTTCAATTTAATATCCAGTTTCCTCCTTGATGCATGTAAAACTTTGAGCAAGTTACAAAAACATTCTCTGGCTCAGTAGTCAAGGAAGTACGTTATCAATGTATTCACATTATATCGTGTGTTATAGAAATGAATGTGCTTAATGCCATGACAAGACAGTACAAACATTAAGATCAGTTTGTGTAAATTGAATTTGAAAACTTTAGCCCTTAGGCGTATTGATAGAGTTCCTTGTTCTTAAAATGTGAAAGCATTTTATATATTCGCAAAGCTCTAATTACTTTCCATATTTTCAGGTCGAGATAATGAAACTGTGAGAAATGTTATGAAGTATAAATATGCTTATGTACCATATAATGATTTAAACAATGAATATGTAATTGAAAGTACTATTAGCTAGAAACAGAGGAATAGCTACAGAGAATAGAGGATTTGATGAATGAAAGGTCAGCAGATACACAGAGCATCTTATTACTACCAGAGCTGAGATATAGTACCGAAGTAAAGAAAAGCAAATTTGGGGCAGATAACCCTTCCCCATGACAGAGATTTATCCCTTACTATAAAGGTTACCGTTCTAGTGTACAGATCATGGGGTAGTTTAATGAAGAACTAAAGGCTGAAAGCTGCCAGCAGGAAATTATTCAATGACTGCTGAAGAGACTCCTTAGGAAGATGCCTGAGGTAGGCATTGGGAACTTACAAGTGAACTGGCTGGGACACTGACAACATTTTTCAGGAAGGTAAATGAGAGGCTGGGGTAGTGATCCAGACATCCAGGGACAACAAAGACTGGCAGTAATGTATGACATATCTGCATGAATAATACATACAACTCCTAACATAGTGGCTGTTCTTGGGAGCGAAGAAAGAAACAAAACCAAAGATTCGTAAGTTGCTTAACATTAAATATATGTAGTACTGTAAATAGTATTGACATTCATGCATTGATTCTTTACATTGTGTGTCTATAAATCTTTTACTCTATTTTAATTGAGTAATATTTTCCATTATTATAGTTATATTGATGTATAATGAATGTAGATTGTAACAGATTTTTTTTAATCTGATGATATTATTCTTGCTTCCTAATGAGCTACAGATCCTGCAACCCATTCCTTGCAAGCAATTTGCATTCAAAAAGTTGTAAATTTTGTATGGCTCAGACAAATCATTTTTGTATTACAAATAAAAATAATTGTCAAGACTAAGATTGAGGTGGGTGTAGAGTCCAATGTCCAAAGAGCTACTTCAGAATTTGGAATAGAAGACTGCTTTATACCTCTGATTTTTTTCTGCACTGAAACATCATGCTATCTTGATAATGTGAGAGATAAAATTTACTGAGCAATTAATTTTTGTTACAATTAATTACATCAGTTGATAGATTTTACCATCTTAGATTAAGATAGTTGTGACCGCAACTATGAATTCTTGAAAACGTCCCATGAGGTGTTCAGAAGACGGCTCAGAAATATTGGAAGAGTTTTACCTTCAAGTCTGAGGTTCCAAATTTGAGTCTTGAGAACCATTTAGGCATGGTGACCCTCATAAACATCAGAAAGAGACAGTGGATCTGCAGGGAAAATTTTATTAAGAGATTCTTCTTTGATGAATAGGTTAAAGCATAACGAGGATGATTTTCTGACATCAACCTTGGGGGCCACATGCCTGATTTACATATCTGATTTACCAAATACAGATATTTACATATCTGATTTACCAAAATTTACCAAAATACAGTGAAGCATCTTTGAAAGCATTTTTTATTATGGGCATGTGTATTGTGGTTGGGTTTTTTTGTTTTTGTTTTTTTGTTTTTTGTTTTCCTTTGCAGGGCCTGCCACCCAGCTCCTAAATAAATACACATGGAGGCTTATGATTACTTATAAATGCCTGGCCTTAGCTTGGCTTGTTTCTAACCAGCTTTCCTTAAATTATCCCATCTACCTTTCGCCTCTGTACTTTTTCCTTTTCTTCTGTGTATCTTACTTTCACTCTTACTCCACAGCTGGTTGTGTAGCTGGGTGGCTGACCCCTGATCTCCTCCTTGATCCTGCTTGTTCTTCTTCTCTCTTCCTCCCAGATTTCTCCTTCTATTGATTCTCTCTGCCTGCCAGCCCCACCTATCCTTTCTCCCACCTCACTATTGGCCATTCAGCTCTTTATTAGACCACTCAGGTGTTTTAGACAGTCAAAGTACATAAAAGAATGCAACACATCTTTGCATCATTAAACACATGTTCCACAGCACAAACAAATGTAGCACATCTTAATATTCTACAACAATGTGTGGTTCATGTATGTGGTGTTTGTACACATGTGGTTTGATGTTGTAAAGCCTCTTTTTATGCAGAGACCAGAAAAGGATGATTGACATCCTGATCTACTCTCTGAATTACTCCATTAGATAAAGGGAAGAAAGGTCTCTCACTGAATGTGGAGCACAACAGAGAACCAGAATGCAGCAGCATACCACATGTCTGCATCCCACAGTCCTAGGGGTTCAGATGTGCCCTCAGATATGCCTGGTGTTTTATGTGAGTTCTGGGGATTTGAACTTAGGTACTCATGTTTATGCAGAAAGTGTTCTCTAATGTGCCATTTCCCCAATCCCTTAATTTTCATGTATCTTATTAACATTATCAACATCAGTCAGTCATTGTAGGCACCTCAAACTGTATTGGTTCCTGAAGATCAGACCTAGATTTTAAGAATCTACTTTGAAAGCTAAAATTAGAAGGCACCTTCTGAATAGATCTCCATGGAATTCTATATTATGTACGATGTTACTGTAAAATGATGCACTAATTCAATAATTATCCCTTAGCATAGGTTTATTTTATTCATTATGTTAATCACACTTGAGGTCACATGGATATACACTCATATTTAGATAGAAATATATCTTGTCTAGTGATCCTTAACAATATGTGACGTGTAGAGAAAAGATCAAAAGAATCACTATTATAATTCAAAGTATGCCACTGTGCATGGGAAGCTATGAAAATAAGAAATTCCAGGGTATGTAAGTGACATTTTCTTTTTACAGATCCACACCTTCTCTCTCTTATCCGTGCACCAGCTCTAATGGATCCTACCACTCAGTAGTAGGATAATGGGGGAAGGAGAGACACGAATGATTACGCAAAAATTCAGTAATTGCTAAATCTTTTTGTAGCATGAATCTTAAAAGTTCTTATCAACAAAATCAAACCTGAGGCCAGTTATTGGGGTGAATGTTGGAAGATCAGAGAATCAGAACAAGCCACAGCTACCTCACCTTGCCAGTTCCTCAGCTGATCCTCTTTCCTCAGACTGGAAGCCTCTGAGTCCTCATCCAGAATGAATCTCAGCTGAACTGCTGCTTGAAAGCCTGAAAGCTTAACCAGCCAAATGCTTCTAGTTCCTGGTCTTCATCCCTTATATACCTTTCTGCTATCTGCCATCACTCCCTGGGATTAAAGGCTCACTTCTTGGGATTAAAGGTATGTGTCACCATGCCTGGCTGTTTCCAATGTGGCCTTGAACTCCCAGAGATCCATAGGGATTTCTGCCTCTGAAATGCTAGGATTAAAGGTGTGAGTGCCACCATATTCTAGCCTCTATATCTAGTGGCTATTTTTTTCTATGACCCCATATAAGTTTATTAGGGTGCACAATATTTTGGGGAACACAATGCCACCATATCTTTTACTTTGGTTAGGTAGACTGACCATACAACACAAACAAACAAGACTAATTTCAGTGTTTGGGAAGAAAAAAAAGTGACAATAATTTAAATTCTGAAATTTGAAAATTGAACTGAGGTGAAAGAAAAGTTATTGGGATTAAATAATTCACTCAGTAAGATTTTATGCCAAATCATCAATTACCGTTAAAATCCATATATTTTAACCTTCAAATTTAATTAATTTACACATAGTCTCTATGAGCAATACTCAGTAAGGTTGTCCCCTGTTTCCTTAATAAATTTGATAC